>NC_044033.1:332967554-333267554 GCF_901765095.1 Microcaecilia unicolor | reverse complement strand
TCTCTGGCAATGAATTCCAGAGTTTAATTACTCATTGAGTGAAGAAATATTTTCTTCAGTTCATTTTAAATTTACTACTTAGTAGCTTCTTTGCGTGCCCCCTAGTGTTTTTGGAAAGAGTAAACAAGCGATTCACATCTACTCACTCCACTCAGTATTTTATAGACCTCTATCATATCTCTCCTCAGCCATCTCTTTTCCAAGCTGAAGAGCCCTAGCCACTTTAGCCTTTCCCATCCCCTGTATTATTATTTTCTTCACCCTTCTCTGTATATTTTCTAATTCCGCTATATCTTTTTGAGATGCAGTGACCAGAATTGCACACAGTATTCAGGTGCAGTCGCACCATAGCGCAATACAAAGGCATTATGACATTCTCATTTTTGTTTTCTATTCCTTTCCTAATAACTTATCATATTCTATTTAAACAGAGGGATTGATGTCCTAAACTTACTTGACATACAATTATAAGTTTCTCCCATAGCTCCTGATATCTCTGCACTGCAATCTGTTCTTCATAAGATCGTCCAATGGCTTTCTGATAATTTCCTCGTCTTTAACCAGACAAAAACAGTTGGCTGCTAGATCACTGTCAATCTCCCTGCTCTAGTGTTAGCACCATCTCTCTGTGGAAGCCCCTTGACCTTTGTCATTAATTTTAAACATCTTAGCATCATCATTGACAGTAAACTATATTTTGAACCATAGGTCAATGCTCTAATCAAATCCTGTTTCTTCTTGCTAAGACAATTCTGTGCTATCAATCTGTTTCTTGATCACTCATCCCAAATTACAGTACCACTGGCATTGGTAATTTCAAAGCTTGACTACTGTAACATTGTCTATACTGACCCTCTCAGTCCCACTTACGTAGACTTCAATCAGTACAAAACTTAGCCATTAGGGCCCTTTGTGGCGCTGGTTGCTTTGATCACGTGTCTCCTCTTTGAAAGAATACCATTGGTTTCCCATAGGATATCATTTAAGATGCTTATTCTTGTACATAGGACTTTGTACACTAATACCCCTTCCTATCTTTCCTCATATATCCTTCCCTACACTCACTCCCTCCCATGCTTTGCGTTTCTTGGATGACCGTTGTCTCTGTTTGCCCATTGTTTATCTGTTCACTTAACCTTTAGATTGTAAGCTCTCTTGAGCAGGGACTGTCCTTCCCCATGTTAAACTTGTACAGCGCTGCGTAACCCTGGCAGCGCTATAGAAATGCTAAGTAGTAGTAGTAGTAGTAGTTAGCATCTCCCCATTCCTCTGCATTTTATTACTTGACACCATGCCTTTGGAACTCACTACCAAAATCCCTGTGACTGGAATCCTCATATCCTAGATTTGAAACTGGACTTAAGACTCATTTGTTTCAAGATGCTTTTGATCTTTAGCCATACTCCATTTTCTATGCAGTTACTCATACCTCCGTAGCCTCTTTTCTTCCTCTCTCCGTTCTCCATACTTGTTTTCACCTTTCCTGTCTGTTTTTGTAGCTCCTTCCTTTCTAAGCATGATTTGATTGTACACAGCCTTGTTGCATTCAGGAAAGGTGGTATATTTGGATGGGCATTTTCGATATGATGTAGATATCCAATTTTGGACGTTCTGCGGAAAACTTCCAAAAATCCAGTAGTGAACATGATCATTTTCTAACCAGAAAGGCATCCAACTTTTTTGTTTCAAAAATGGCCATTTGCTAGATGTGTTTGTGCTCAGTGTGTCTATCTTTTTGGACCATTTAAAAAATGCACAAAAACAAGCCATGGGGATGTAGGAGGAGCCAGCATTCTTAGTAGACTGACCACACAGACATCCCAGGAGAGCAGTGGGGCATCCTAGGGGGCACTACAGTTGACTTCACACAAAAGGTTCCAGGTACACATCTCACCATTATCCTCCTCTATTGTTTGGTGAGCCCTCCAAAATCCCCCAAAACCTACTGTACACCACTACAAAAGCCCTTATGCCTGCAGGTGTCACCTATATGAAAGTACAATAAAATTTTGATGGGTTTTTTTAGGGCTCATACTTTCCATCACAAGTGTAACAGAGTGGGATATGGGCCTGGGTCCCCTTCTGTACAGTACACTGCACTGGCCTCTAGGCTACTTAAGGAATCTGCTTGCTGATCTAATAGGCTGGCCATAACATCTGACGCTGTCATAGAGACTGGTATGTACTGTTCTTTTTTATATCTTTGGGGGTGGGAGGGGACCTGTGACCACTGGGGAAGTATGGGGTGGGGTCATGCCAGTGGTCATCTGGTCCTTTAGGGCACCTTTGTGTGACTTAGTAGTGATTGAAACAAATCTAGACCAAAATGTCTAACTGTTAGCCCCAGACTTTTTCGTTTTGATCCATTATGGTAGAAAAACGTCCAACTTTTGGGAATGCCCAAATCCCACTCCCATCATGCCCCCTTGTGATTTGGATGTGCTGCAGAGAAAAACATCTTAAATCCGAGTTTTGAAAATCACCAAAAAATGTCCACATGTCACTTTATGCCATTTTTGAGATGTTTTTCTCTTTTGAAAATGACATTAGCATAAACAATGAAAGAGTTTATGTGGAGGGGGCATAATCGAACGCGAACGCCCATCTCCATGGGCGTCTATGTCCGAGAACGGGTACGTGAAGGGGTGGGACAGACTGTATTTTCAAAAAAAAATGGGCGTCCATCTTCCGCTTCGAAAATACAGGTTGTACAGACCAAAATGCCATGGATTTATTAGTTTCCGAGCTGGGCGTTTGTTTTTTTTTAGCAATAATGGAAACTAAAAATGCCCAGCTCAAAAACGTCCCAATCCAAACCATTTGGTTGTGGGAGGGGCCAGGATTCGTACTACACTCGCCCCCCTGACATGCCAGGACACCAACTGGACACCCTAGAGGTCAGTGCGGTGGATTTCAGACAATGCTCCCACAGGCATAGGTCCCTTACCACGGGTGCTGAGCCCCCAACCCCCTCCCTCAAAACCCACTACCCACAAATGTACAACACTACCATAGCTCTTAGGGGTGAAGGGGGCACCTACATGTGGGTACAGTGGGTTTTGGAGGCCTCCCATTTACCAGCACAAGTGTTACAGGTAGGGGGGATGGGCCTGGGTCCACCTGCCTGAAGTGCACTGCGGTACCCACTAAAAGTGCTCCAGGGACCTGCATACACGCAGACCTCTAGGACTTCTTGCTGCTGTATAATCTTGGCACATCAGTTGACACCTGAAGACTAATCTCTCCGAAAACGTCTTTTATTGGAAGAAGTACGTTTACTCACAGTTAACTGCAGATCAGAGGTTGTGCCCCACTGGCAAAGAGTCTCCCTGGTACTGAGATTAGCAGTAGGTCAGAGTTGGCAGATTGGTGTACAATGCCCTCTTTCAGCAACATTCAAGGTAAGAACTCAGTTCTGTAACATGGCTAACACATGAACGGGATCTAAAACTGGCTTACAAAAATGGCCACTACCTCATGGACTACCGGAAACAAAACAGGGCACACTCTGACCCAGTTAGCAGAGGGAAAAGCACCATGGGAGTAGAGCCTAACAACTACCAACATCGTGAGCATTTAACACAAGCTAGTGGAATCATGGAGCCCAATACCCTACACCCACCACAATGCATTGCTGATATGACTCTGCAGTGCCCTTAACAGAAAAGGTGTCATACTCACCCGAGACCCACATCAGAACCAGGGAACGTCTGTCAGAGGATAGAACACATTCTGCTGTCATGGAGGTGGGTACGGCATTTGAGGCTGGCATACAGGCTGGGAAAAAAAGTTTGTAAAGTGGGTTTTTTTGGTGGGAGGGGGTTAGTGACCACTGGGGGAGTCAGGGGAGGTGATCCCCGATTCCCTCCGGTGGTCATCTGGTCAGTTGGGGTGTTTTTTGGGGACTTGGACCTGATAAAAAGGGTCCAAATAAAGCGGACCAAATTCTCATTTAAAACGCCCTTCTTGTTTCGATTATCAGCTAAAGACGTCCTTCTCTCCTCCGCCGATAACCACACCCCAGTCCTGCCTTCGCCACGCCTCCGACATGCTCCCATCAACCCGACCGCATTATCAAAACAAGATGGCCGGCCATCTTTCGTTTCGATAATACGGTCAGGGCCGGCCAAATCTCAACATTTTGGCCGGCGTTAGAGATGGCCGCCATCGGTTTCCGGCAATAATGGAAACTAATGGCGGCCATCTCAAACCCGGCCAAATTCAATGCATTTGATTGTGGGAGGAGCCAGCATTTGTAGTGCACTGGTCCCCCTTACATGCCAGGACACCAGCAGGCACCCTAGGGGGCACTGCAGTGGACTTCAGAAAAAGTTCCCAGGTACATAGCTCCGTTACCTTGTGTGCTGAGCCCCTGAACCCCCCCCCCAACCCACTTCCCACAACTGTACACCACTGCCATAGCCCTTATGGGTGAAGGGGGGCACCTAGATGTGGGTACAGTGGGTTTGTGGTGGGTTTTGGAGGGCGCCCATTTACCACCACAAGTGTAACACGTAGGGGGGAGATGGGCCTGGGTCCGCCTGCCTGAAGTGCATTGCAGTGCCCACTAAAAACAGCTCCAGGGACCTGCATAGTGCTGTCAGGGAGCTGGGTATGACATTTGAGGCTGGCACAAAAATGTTAAAAAATTTTTTTTGGGTGGGAGGGGGTTAGTGACCACTGGGGGAGTACGGGAAGGTCATCCCCGATTCCCTTCGGTGGTCATCTGGTCAATTGGGGCACTTTTTTGAGGCTTGGTCCTAAAAATAAATGGTCCAAGTAAAGCCGGCCAAATGCTCGTCAGAGCCGGCCTTCTTTTTTCCATTATCGGCCGAAGCCGGCCATCTCGTAACCACGCCCCCATTCCGCCTTCCGTACCCTGCTGACACGCCCCTTTAACTTTGGCCGGCTCCGCGACGGAAAGCAGTTGAATCCGGCCAAAATCGGCTTTCGATTATACCGATTTGGCCGGGTTTAGGAGATGGCCGGCCATCTCCCGATTTGTGTCGGAAGATGGCCGGCCATCTCCTTCGAAAATAAGCAGGAAAATGTTTTAAATTTCATTAAAAATCAAAATTAGTTATTAGCTTTTTTAAAGAGTCTAATATTCTTTTGTCTTAGTTTAATCTTAGTTGTTACAACTATTGAACATTAAAAGATAGCTATTAAATTGGTTAGCGGGTTTTAAATTCTTTTACCATGGTTTAGTCTTTACAATATTGCAATGAGGGAAGTACTAATGATAGGTGATTTCAATATGACCAAATACATTTGAGCATCCCTGCTGCAGTGTCATCTAGAAGTAGGGAGATCTTGGCTTCTCTATAGGGGAAAACTATTCTGGCAAATGGTAATGGAACCCATGTTTGAGGGGGCCATATTGGACCTAGTGCTTATAAATGTGGAGAATGTTTCTTGTGTTATAGTAGGTGATTATCTGGATGGTGAGGTTCAATATTAGGCACAGCGTGAATGTCTGAGACTTCAGGAAAACTATCTTTAAGATGGGGGAACACCTCAGGAAGTCATTAACTTGATTTGGATATCTGGCGGAAGTAGAAAAGCAGTGAACAAAACTGAAAGGTGATTATTTATAAAGGGGCCCTTTTACAAAAGGGCAGTAGCAGTAGTACCAACCTGGCACACAGCAATTTGGCCTTATTGCCAGGCTCTCAGGGAAGCCCAGCGGTAGTTCTAAATAGGAGGCGGTAAGGACTTCCTCTGGAAATGGCTGCACAGCAAGTGTTTAACATACTACATGGCCATTTCCTTATTCAAAAGAAAGCGCCTTTTATTGGTGGTGGTAAAAGGGTGACTTGGCCATGGCAAACCCATGCGCCAATGCCAGTGCAGGGCTCTTTTTACTGCTGTTTGATAAAAGAAGCCTTTAAGGACAACTATCCTTTTCGATAGGAAAATTAATTAACAGTAAGAGGAAAAGGAAGCAGCTACAGTTCTTGAAAGAAGTCACTGAAATGGTAAGGAAAAAGAAGGTGGCCTATTCAAATTACAAAAGATTGCAGAAAAAGGAAGTCAAGGAACAATCTCTAGAAAAGGAAAGTAAAGTGGATAAAGTAGTCAGAAAGCAAGAATGCAAATGGAAGAAAAAAATAGCCACTACAGTAAAATGAAGGGTCACAACTGTTTAGATATGTTGAGGCTAATATTCAGAAATTGCTGAGCTCCTAAATTTATGTTCCTAAAGTTTCCTAGGAGGGTGCGTTTGTGGAAGGTGGAATACCTCACTGTCTTGTATCCATGAGTGGTTTATAACTACTAATTGACCAGACTCCTGATGACCCTGTTATAGCAAAACGCAGACTGTGTTGAGTCTGGGGTGTATTTATTGAATGGATGTGGATTGAAGCACAGTAGCTAAGAATTCAATGATTTGAATATGCTACTCGTTTAAATATCTGGTGACCATTAAGGAGTGATGCAGTGTGGATCACCATTAAGCAGTGTGGCATGAGTTGTGGGATTACAAAAGGATTACATCGCTTAACTAACTGGAGCCCGGAGGAGCGCAACATCATTTGAAATCATAGAGAACTATTCCCAAGAGGAGGTGAAAGTGGATTTTGATGGTGGACTTTGACAATATTCTTTGGTCTACAGATATAGCGAGTAGTTAGAACTGACTTGCATTAGTGAGTTTTTGCTCAATGTGTATAGTAGTGTGGTTAAGGGTATGTATGGTGAGTGAGTATGTATGTGGAAATTAAATCATATGGTAAAAATAGATATATCATATTTTGTATTAAGGAAGCAAATAATAAAAGTGTTTCAAGCGTATCAAGCATAACTGATTGTGTGTTACATATTAATCATATATAGGGTGCAGTTATTGCAATATAGGATTTAGCCCAGTGTACTGGTTTGTTAGCATGGAAAGAGTAAGGAGAGAATTACTCATTGATAATGGAATAGCTCACTACAGAGGGTGTAGGAGTGGAGGAATAGACTAATGGTTAGTGCAGAGGGCTACAATCTTGGGGAATTGGGTTTGATTCTCATTGCAGCTCCTTGCAATCCTGGGCAAGCCACTTAACCCTCCACTGCCCCGGGCACAAAAGAACCCCCAAACCTTAGACTGTTAGCCCACTAGGGACAAAGGGACTGATATTCAGACCGCAGGAGTTAGCTGGGCTAACTCCTGAGGAAGCTGTCAGGAAAACGAAGAGGCAAATAGAAGAAAAGATAGCTAATACGGTAAAATTGGGTGATAAGACATTTTTCAGATATGTAAGCGAAAGGAGGAAGGGCCATGATAACATTGTGAGGTTCAAAGCTGAGGTGGAGGAATATATGGAAACTGATGTGTATTATTCTCTCCCTCCCTTGTCCCTTGGGGGGGGGGGGGGGAACACCTCAGCCTCGTGGGCTGGAAAGAAAAATGAGAGAGAGAAGCAGACTTAGGTATAGGTGCACCAGCAATAAATCTTTATTATGGTATATCACTAAGCCAAAATACAAACAATTGTTCTCTCTCTGGAGCAGGTTGTCAGATAGCAACGCCAGACGCAGAGACTGGCTAACAAAGTCTGCTCAGCTCACACTGTCCCAGCAATTACATATATACTGTTGTAAGTTTCATTTCTTCCAAATCATGTGTTTTGCCCTAAACTAGAATCAGAAAGTAGCCTGTGCCATATATGGGTATATTCCTGTATTATATCACTCTCTCCTGATGTGGGTTCATGTGGATAGTCGGTGGCCATTCGCTAATCAGATATCAGTTCTGCGTGCACAGCGTGTAGTTAGTCACAGAGCAAAAAATTACATAGAACAATACCTTTGTGTCCTCTCCCTGTCTCTTAGGCTCACTGTGTCCTCAGTCTGTCTTTCAGCATGTCCCAAGGTTATATCCACCTTATATGAAAAGCATACTCAGCTGTAGCCAAATGTGCATCTGTGAAGTGTCTGTTCTCAGCTCCTGAGAAAGCACTGATTGTTACAAAAGATGCTAACTTGTTAGGCCAACTTATGAGAACCAAACTAAGCAAAGTAAGGCCTTAGTAGCAGGCCTAGCCCTTAGTAACAGGCCTAGCATAGGAAGGAATATACACTGATAAGGATAAAGCTGAACTGCTTTAACAACTATTTCTGTTCTGTGTTCACAGACAAAAGGCCGTGGTTAGGACCGCAGAAAACAAATGCAAATGGGGATGGATGTATGGTAGACCATGACCCATTCTCAGAGGACTGTGTTCATGAGGAGCTACCTAAAATAAAAGTAGACAAAGCGATGGGGCCTGATAGGATACATCCGAGGGTGGTCAAGGAACTCAGAGAAGTTCTGGTGGCTCCGCTGACAGACCTCTTCAATGCTTCCTTAGAGTCCGGAGTGGTCCTGGAGGACTGGAGAAGGACGGATGTGGTCCCTTTGCACAAGAGTGGAAATAAGGAGGAGGTTGGGAATTACAGACTGGTCAATCTGACCTCGGTGGTGAGTAAACTAATGGAAATGCTTTTAAAGAGAAGGATTGTGAGGTTTCTTGAATTGAATGGACTGCAAGACCTGAGGCAGCATCAGTTGCGTACCAAGGGGGGGGGGCAGTGGGTGCGGTCTGCCCCGGGTGCATGACGCTAGGGGGTGCCGTGTGCCTGTCGGCTCCGCTCGTTCCGTGCTCTCTCTGCCCCGGAACAGGTTACTTCCTGTTCCGGGGCAGAGGGAGCATGGAACGAGCGAAGCCGACAGGCGCGTGGCACCCCCCCAGCAGGTAAAAATGCACCTGGGAAGGGGGTGTCCTTTCACCAGGGGGGAGGGGGTGTCCTTTCACCAGGGGGGAGGGGGTGTCCTTTCGCCGGGGGTAGGGGGGTCGCGCTGCACCCGGGGGGGGGGGCGCATCGGCGATCCGCCCCGGGTGTCAGCCACCCTAGGAACGTCACTGGGCAGCATGGCTTCACTAGAGGCAGGTTGTGTCAGACAAATCTGATTTGATTTCTTCGACTGGGTGACCAAACATTTTCAACATGGTTCCACACAGGCGACTCATAAATACTGAGTACTCTTGGTATGGGACCTAGAGTAACTGACTGGGTTAAAAATTGGTTGAACGGAAGGAGACAGAGGGTAGTGGTAAATGGAGTTTTCTCTGAAGATAGAGATGTTATCAGTGGAGTATCACAGGGATCGGTCCTAGGACCTGCTCTTTTTAACATCTTTGTGAGTGATATTGCGGAAGGGCTGTCTGGTTTGTCTCTTTGTGGATGATACCAAACTCTGCAACAGGGTGGACACTCCAGAAGGTGTGGATGACATGAGGAAGGACCTAGTGAAGCTTGAGGAATGGTCCAATATTTGGCAACCAAGATTTAATGCTAAAAAATGCAGAGTCATGCACTGAGGGAACGTGACAATATATGGGGTGAAGTGCTTCTGTGCACAAAAGAAGAGTGGGACTTGGGGGTTATTGTGTCTTATTTATTTATTACATTTATACCCCGCACTTTCCCACAAAAGCAGGTACAATGTGGCTTACATAATAAACAAAATTACAACTGTTAGAGTCAGTAAGGAGAATAATACAAACTGTAATGTAACATAGTAATAGACGGCTCTGAGAATGTGTGAGTTAACATGGGAAGGAGTAATGAAGATAAGATAAAGAGATAGGGAGGGGTAAGGTGTAGGAAGGATGGGGAAGGGAAGACTAGGAGAGTATGGAGTAGTTAGGGTGACATGGTTAAGCTATAGACTTCGTCATAACAAAAGTAATGTGTATGAGTTAGGTCGGGTCGTTTGGGTAAGCTTGTTTGAAGAGATGGGTTTTCAACATTTTCCTAAAAGGAACATAGTCATTAATTGCTCTGATGGATCTTGGTAATGCGTTCCAAAGCTGGCTGCCCAGAAAGGAAGAGCTGGATGCATAGATGGTTCTGTATTTGATTCCTTTGCAATTGGGAAAGTGCAGGGACGGTCTTAGCAAGTGTGGGGCCCTATGCAGACCAATTTGATGGGGCTCCACCCCCACCCTAGCTCCAGGGCCGGCCACCCGTCCCTCCGAGCTCCCGGGCCGCTCCCTCTGAGCTCCAAGGCCCCCAGCTCCAGGGCTTCCCCCCCTAGGGCTCCTAGCTCCAAGGCCCCCCTCCCTCCCTCCCGGTCATTTTTTAACACCCCCCTCCAAAATCTAGTACTAGGTATGCCGAGAATACAAAACACTCAGGACCTATAGAGCAATTCTACCATACCATAAGCAGTCATTTCTACGAATCACACAAAGAAAAGGAAATCATCTTAAAAAACTACAGTGAGCACTAGAACATCAATTCACCTATTGTAAAATGAAACCAGACAGAATAGTACAGATCGTCGATCCTGCACAGTCAATGCCAACTGAAAGCCATGTCTTTTTCACAAACACAGATACACCCTAATCCACTATAGAATAAGTAGTAATATTTAAACTTTCTATTTAGACAAAAATTAAACTGAACCCAAAAGGTGCCAGACTCTGCATACAATGCAACACCACAGAAACAGAAAATGTCCCCTAGTACTGTGCGAGAGAGTAATCCACCTAAGTGGATGAACACTAACTCCCATGTAAATACAACAGCACAGAGAGAGTGGGAAGTGGACCAATGACTCCAGGAGAACAGGAGATAAGATTTCAAAGAACCACTTTATTCAATGACTCGACACAGAAACCGTGTTTCGGCCAAAAGGCCTGCCTCAGGAGTCTTAGATGATCCTGTAGTTAGAAGAGGAGATGCGTCTGTGGATTGAATGGTCTTTGGATTGAATGGTCTTTGGTGATCCTTGTACTCCCAAAAAACACAACCTTAAGGTCGAATGATCTTGATAAAGACCTTTATGATATCTTGCTGGCGCAGCATCTCAATATAATCTTTGTAATGATTACAAAGATTATATCGAGACGCTGCGCCAGCAAGATATCATAAAGGTCTTTATCAAGACCATTCGACCTTAAGGTTGTTTTTTTTGGGAGTACAAGGATCACCAAAGACCATTCAATCCAAAGACCATTCAATCCAGAGACGCATCTCCTCTTCTAACTACAGGATCATCTAAGACTCCTGAGGCAGGCCTTTTGGCCGAAACACGGTTTCTGTGTCAAGTCATTGAATAAAGTGGTTCTTTGAAATCTTATCTCCCGTTCTCCTGGAGTCATTGGTCCACTTCCCACTCTCTCGGTGCTGCCCTAGTACTGTGCAAAATATAAAGACAGCAGATGTAAATTTGAAAAAAAAACCCTAACAAATACCAATCACCGCTTTACAAATTAACAAATAGAAATAAAACAAATATAGAAAAGAAAATAATACCAATTTATTGGACTAATAGATTTAGCTTTCAGAGGCCAAAACATCCTTCCTCAGGTCAATATAGTATAGTGCTGTTACAGTATCCTAACCTGACCTGAGGAAGGGGGGTTTGTTCTCAGAAAGTTAGCCAAAATGTATTAAAATTAGTCCAATAAAAAGATTACCTTGTTTACATGTTCTATTATAAACATTTATTAACACATCTACAATACTACTTTATCCTAGAGCAAAAAAATAAAAAAATATATTTTATTTACAGTTTGTTGTCTCTGGTTTCTGCTTTCCTCATCTTCTTTTCACTGTCTTCCTTCCATTCAGCATGTCTTCAGACTCTCTCTGCCATCCAGTGTCTGCCCTCTCTGCTGTTCTCTCCATCCAATGTCTGCCCTCTCTCCCTGCTCCTTCCATCCACATCTGCCCTCTATCTCTGCCCCTTCCATGATCCATCCACCATCTGCCCTTGTCTGCTCTCTCTCTCTCCCCCATCCATTCACTGTCTGCCTTTTCTATCCCTTCCATCCACTGTCTGCCCTTTCTCTCTGCCCCTTCAATCCACAATTTGTCCTCCATCTCCCATCCATCCAGGGTTTGCCCTCCCTCTCGCTCCCCCATCCAGGATCTGCCCCTCTCTCCGCCCCTTTTTTCAGCCCCCAGTTCCAGCCCCACTATCCCACCAGTCCCCCATTTCAGCCCCAGCCCTTTTCTTCCACCAGTCTCGAGCTTCAGCCCCCCAGCCACTTCTCCCTGTCCCCTTTTCAGCCCCCAGTCCCCAGTTTCAGCCCCTGCCCCTTTTCAGCCTCCAGTCCCAGTAGTAGCCCCCATATCCCACCTACCCTCCTTTTCAGCCCCCAGTTCCAGCCCCCTTCATCCACATGCCTTGTATTAGGGCCCCCCTTTTCAGAACCATTCTCCCACCTGACCCACGCATGCCCCACTTTCCCACCAGCCCCAGGCACGGCCCCCATTTTCCCATATGGCCCCTTCTCAGACCCCAGTGCCAGTCCCCTTCTCCCATCCGAGAACCCCCTCCCCAGTCCCCTTCTCCCATCCAAGAACCCCAGTCCCCTCTCTACCCATCCCCTTCAACCATCCAAGAACCCCCTCCCCACCACCTTCTCCCATCTGTGAACCCCCTCCCCACCTCAGTCCCCTTCTCCCATCCAAGAACCCCAGTCCCCTCCCCAGTCCCCTTCTCCCATCCAAGAACCCCAGTCTCCTCCCCACCCGTCCCCTTCAACCATCCAAGTTACCTCAGAGGAGGGCGGGACTCAATGTGGGAGATTTTTAGTAGCAGGGCAGACACGAGGCGCTGCCTGTCACTCAGGTGCTTCGAAATTGTTTTTTTAAAGGCAGGACAGGGTGGGAGCAGCGGGAGCGGAACACCCCCACCCGCTGACATCCGGGGCGGACCGCCCAACCACACTGCCGTCGCGCATCGTTCGGAGGGAGGGAGGACAGGAGCTCGGGCGGTTGGGGCGGGGCGACCTCAGTCACGCCGCGAGGGGCCCCCCTGAGCGCGAGGCCCTATGCGGTCACCTCGGTCGCCTCGCCTTAAGACCGGCCCTGGGAAGGTGTAAAGTAAGGTAAGTATGTGAAGACACTGAGCTGTTTCTGATAGGGAGGTCGATAAGGTTATTCATGTAACTAGGGGATTCTCCATGTAAGATCTTATGAATCAGTGTATGTACTTTGAAGGTTATTCTTTCCCTGATGGGGAGCCAGTGAAGCTTCTCTCGGAGAGGTGTTTCGCTATCAAATTTGGATTTGCCAAAGATAAGTCTGGCCGCAGTGTTCTGGGACGTCTGAAGTTTCTTCAGGATTTGGGTCTTACATCCAGTGAAGACAATGTTGCAGTAGTCCACGTGGGTCAATACCGTGGACTGTACTAAGTTCCGGAAGGTGTCCAGGGGAAGATATGATTTCACTCGTTTTAGCATCCACATCATGTTGAACATTTTCTTCATGATGGATTTGACATGATTTTTGAAAGATAAATGGTTGTCAATCATCACTCCAAGGATGTTTAGGTTGTCAGATATATGGAGAGCTTAACATCTGGGATGCTAAGCGTAGTTAGGAGGGATGGAGAGTAATGAGATGAGAGAATTAGGCACTGAGTTTTCTCTTTGTTTAATTTCATCTTGAAGGCATTGACCCAAGAGGTTAGGATAGCCATACCAGTAGTTATTTTGTCGGAGATTTCAGATAAACTGGATTTGAAGGGGATAAATATGGTGATGTCATCCACGTAGATGAAAGGGTTAAGGTCATGTTTGGTCAGTGATCTGGCCAAGGGAACCATCATGAGGTTGAAAAGTATCGGGGAGAGCGGAGAGGTACCCCGCAATCAGATGACCATAGGGATGATATATTTGTAACCCCTTTAACTTGATAGGATCTAGTAGTGATAAAGCTTTTTATCCATTTGATAATATTGCCGCCTATCCCAAGCTTGTCCAACAGTTTAGTTAGGATAGTATGGTCTACCTTGTCAAATGCACTTGATAAGTCAAATTGTAGAAGGAGGATGTTATTTCCTATTGCTATTTCTTGTTTAAATTTGGATATTAAGGTAAGAAGAACCGTTTCTGTGCTATGGGCAGAACGAAAGCCTGACTGCGACTCATGTAGGATGGAGAATTTCTAAATATATTCATTTAGTTGTGAGGTCACTCTGTTTTCCATTAATTTTGTGATTAAAGGGATGGAGGCAACTGGACGATAGTTGGTGATATCGTTTGTAGGTTTCTTTGGATTTTTTGGTATAGGTGTAAGTAATATGTTTCCATGTTTGGTGGGGAAGGAGCCTCGTTGAAGAAGGAAGTTTATGTGGGTGGTAAGGTCTGAGATAAAACATGTTGGGGCGCCTGTCCATAGGTAATTGGGACAGGGGTCAAGGTAGCAATGAGATCTGGAGATTTTAGAGATAGTTTTACTGACTTCTTCAATGGTAAGGAGGGTGAAATTAGTTCATGATCGGTCTACTGGGATTTCATTTAATCCGGGATCCAAACCCTAAAGTTTCCAAACAGGTAGAAAAAGTGATGGTCATAGCCAGAAGGATGCTTGGGTGTATAAGAAGAGGGATGGCCAGCATGAACAAAGAGGTGATAGTGCCCTTGTTTAAGTCTCTGATGAGGCCCCATTTAGAGTACCATGTGCAATTCTGGAGACTGCACCTACAGAAGGATATAAACAGGATGGAGTTGGTCCAGAGGGCGACTATGAAATTGATAAGTGATCTTGCATATAAAACATGTAGTTAAACTCTGGAATTCGTTGCCAGAGAATGTGGTAGGGGTGGTTAGCTTTGGACGGCTTACTAAAAGAAAACTCCATAGACCATTATTAAATGGACTTGGGGGGGGGGGGGGGATCCACTATTTCTGGGATAAGCAATATAAAATGTTTTGTACTTTTTTGGGATTGTGCCAGGTATTTGTGACCTGGATTGGCCACTATTGGAAACAGGATGCTGGGCTTGATGGACCTTTGGTCTGTCCTAGTATGGCAATACTTATGTACATATAGGGACAGGCTTATGAACCTCAACACGTATACGCTGGAAGAGAGGAGGGACAGAGGAGGTATGATAGAGATGTTTAAATATCTCAAGGGCATTAATGTACAAGAAGTGAGCCTTTTTTTAAATGATGGAAAACTCTGGAATTAGGGGGCATACGATGAAGCTAAGAGGAAATAGGCTTAGGAGGAATCTAAGAAAGCATTCATGAAAAAGGTGGTAGAAGTGTGGAATTGCCTCCCAGTGGAGGTCATGGAGATGAGCACTGTGTCAGAATTTAAGAACGTGTGGGATAGGCACCTAGGATCCCTTAGGAAAAGGAAGAGTTAGTGGTAACGGAGGATGGGCAGACTGGATGGGCCATTTGACCTTTATCTGCTGTCATGTTTCTATGTTTTTGTGTTTCTATCCAGTTTATTTTTGGCCAGTTTGAATTTAACCAGCCAAGTCAATATTTGGTGCTGGCTAGTTATGTCCAAACCGGCCAATGATATTCCACGTAAACACATGGTCAAACATGGCTGCTAAACCCGCGCTGATGGTGGATAGGCGGCTGTCTCCCACTGAATATTGCTGGATACCTGGCTAAGTACCATGTAACCAGCCAGGTGTCGTTCTTGGCAGGGTAGATTTTGAATATCGGGGGGGGGGGGGGGGGGGTTAGATATAGGACTAGATTCTATATATCACACCTAAAAAAATCAGTGCCAAAATGCCTAGGCATATTCTATAGGTGTATTTTATAGAATAAGTCTAAATTTCCATATGGTTTGTAGAATACACCACAAGCCCGTCCACATGACTATATTCAGTCATGGGCAGTCACACCAAGTAAAACTTGGTATAAATGCCGACGCCTAAATAAAGCGTGGACTAGGTGTATTCTATAACCACGCATAGATTTGAGAAATGCCCACAATTTACCCATTCAACGCCCATGGCCACATCGTCTTTTCAAGTATGCAACTTAGGGGTATGTTTACTAAGGTATGTTAGCATTTCTAAAATGCTTTTAAAGTTAAAGCATGTTAAACACTAATGCACCTATATATTTCTAAGGGCGCATTAGCATTTAATGCGCCTTAGTAAACATAGGCATTAGAATTTACACACATCATGTTATAGAATATGCTTAGACAGTTCTGTGCACTTAAGTGATCTAGCCCATAACTACAAAGGGGGCATCCATATGGGAAGAGCATGGCCAGGTCATAAATGTTCTAAGTACCATTTACACCTGCCATACTGCATAAGTAAGTAATTATATCTAAATTTAGGCATCTAATTGCTGATGTAATGCTAGTATTCTTTAATGCATTAGCCCTCAGATTCTATATCTGGTGACTATAGTTGTGCACACAAATTTGGCAGTGTGGCCAAACTGCACGTGCAACTTAATTGTTTATCAAGCCAATCAGTGCTGATAATTGTGCAATAACGAGCAATTGGCACTAATTAGAATTTACGCATGCAACTTTCTAAGCATATTCTGCCAAGTGGTATGCATAAATTCTAATGCATGGATCTGAAAGGGAGCATGGTCATGGGAGGGACATGGGTGGGTCACAGGCATTCATAGAAACTACATGCACTGTTATAGAATATGCTTAATCTGCAGGCACGGGCATTTACACCAGGTTTTAGTTGGCATAAATGGTTGCGTCTGAACTTAGTCAGTGGTCCAGGCGTTATGTATATTCTATAAAGTTAGGCCAGTTTATAGAATAATGCTGTGTGTTTTTTTTCATGCTGATTTTTTGACGCGATATATAGAATCTAGTTCGAGATGCAGAAATTTGCTGTTATAGAATAGTTTCCAGGTTAATTTAACATTTGATATATCACCCATAGGAATGACCTTCTGAACGATTTATAATTCACAAAATGAAAATAAATACTATAAATAAATTAACTAGAAAAACTAAAACATCACATATTACAAAATTTAAAAAAAAATGGGAACATGTTCCTAAAGAATAAAAAAACACATAACATATAAACAGCTGTATTCGGGGCTGATCAGTCTGGCCCCAACCAACAGGCCAACGAGCAGTTGGGATTAAAAAATAAAAAAGAGAAAATTTTAAGCAAATTAAACTCCTAAAGCATCTTGAAACAAAAAGATTTAAGTTGTCTTTTAAACACATGCAATGACTCCCCCAGTCACAATTATAAGAGGCATTGCATTCCAGAGAAGCTGAAAATCCAGTTGGTTTTGTGAACTTGATTCAAGTGATCACATAGATGTAAAGGAAGCGGGAATTAGCAACCTAGTTGATAGAGTGGAATACCTGTATGCTGTATCTTATGAATTAAAGAAAGAATCTTGAAACAAATCCTCTGAGTAATAGAAAGTCAATGCTCAGCTTTTAAGAATGGAGTAACATGCTCACACTTCCCGGAGTTAGCAAATTCACTGCCATATTTTGCACTGTCTGTAACCACTTGATCTCTATTGTATGCTTACCATTATAAAGAGCATTACAATAGACAAGTTGATTGATTACAAAGGAGTGTATTAAAACACCAATGGCAAAAGCAGAAAAGAGGTTCTGGACAGAATATATCTAGCATAATTTGTAAAAACTCCAATGAATTACATTAGGAATCTGAATGTGAAAAGTTACGTTTTGGTCAAATGTCACTCTTAAAATCTTTATGGTTGGGCCAAATATAATTCTACTACCCGCCATAAACAGTGGATCTTTCAACTCAGGGGAGCCAGCTCTCACGATCAAGACTCCATATGTCTTTACTGAATTCAAGACTAAATTACGAGCTCTAAGTCAACTTACAAGCCTATCTAAATCTGAGGCAAGATTCTGAATGTCCTTCGAACTAGTGTTATCAATAGAATATAGTAACAATATCATTAGCGTATATATACATGATAAAGCCCAAAGCCACGGCCAAACAGAGTAAAGGGGACATAAAGACATTAAACAACCCCGGGGCCAACAGTTAGCCCTGGGACACCCCACAAGGTAATGAATAGGAGCAAGATTGAGAATTATTCCATTGCAGTATATTAGTATGTCCTGAAAAAAGGAAACAAAAACCAAGCAAAAACAGTATCCGACATTCAAATTTCTTGTAGATGGCTAACAAGCAAGTAGTGGTTAATAGTATCAAATGCCACTGTCAGATCAACAGAAATAAGTACGACTGATGTGTTCTGAGAAAAATGTTGCTGGATGTAGTTTGTAAGACCTGTAAGTTCCGTTTCCGTACTATGACCTTTTCTAAACCCGGCCTGAAAAGGAAAGTGTCAGTTCAGTCAAGAAAGTCCTCCAACTGCAGAAGCACAATAGACTCTGCAAAGTTAGATATGAGAGGGAGATTAGAAATCAGATGAAAATCACCAGTTCCAAAGGTTTTCATATTGGGATTCTTCAATTTAAGCTTTCCATTACCATTGCAGATATGAAAGGAAAAAAAAGTACAGTGGAAAAACATTTTAGAGATCCAGAAGGAATAGGATCATGTAGTACTGTAGTTGACTTTAAGTCCCCAAGAGCTTTACTTAAATTAGACATAGATGGCATATTCAACTCAGAAAAAAGTCCATCAGAGGGATATTTAGAGACAGTTGGAGATGCAGACAGAGTAGAAGATAGTGTTGGGAAATGTAGTATGCAATGACATAATTTTAGCAGAAAAGTAAGTAGCCAAATCTTGTGCTAAGAGAGACAGATTTGAGCCTCCAGTGATCTAGCAGAGCTTGTCGATGATCAAAATATTTTATATAATGCTGCTGAATGCAGTGCTTTTAATATATGTTGCGAAAAATACTTCTTCTTTGCCGATTCGATTGATTGTTCATAAAAATGAGCTAATGATTTGAATGCATGCAATGTGGTTGAAGAATGTCTTTTACGCCAATGACATTCTTTATGTCTCAATTGAAATTTGAAAAGCAAAAGAGAATGATCGAACAATATTAGCTTAGTGCCTAGATTTGGGGCACCTAACTTTTAGCTCCCTTTATAGATCAGGCGACCCTCAGGGGGAGGAATGCTGGCTTCGGCCTAACCCCTGGTAAGCCTTTCCTCAGCTGAGAGGTGCCCACCTCTACCACTGGCTGCCTTTCAGGTGCTGTGGAGGACTTGCAGCTCATCTGCATATCCATACAGCCTTCTCCGGGGTGACACCCAGGTCCACCCCGATCCACTCAGGGCCTCCGCTCTAGGTGCCCAGCACTCCCACCAGGTGCTGTGGAGGACTTGCAGCCCTTCTGCATTTCCTCACAGCTGTATCCGGGGTGACTCCAGTTCCACCCCGATCCTCCCAGGGCCTTCTCTCCAAGTGCACAGAGTTTCCAGGTGCTTTTTGGCTAGGATCAGGCGACCCTCAGGGGGAGGAATGCTGGCTTCGGCCTAACCCCTGGTAAGCCTTTCCTCAGTTGAGAGGTGCCCACCTCTACCACCGGCTGCCTTTCAGGTGCTGTGGAGGACTTGCAGCTCATCTGCATATCCTTACAGCCTTCTCCGGGGTGACACCCAGGTCCACCCCGATCCACTCAGGGCCTCCGCTCTAGGTGCCCAGCGCTCCCACCAGGTGCTGTGGAGGACTTGCAGCCCTTCTGCATTTCCTCACAGCTGTATCCGGGGTGACTCCAGTTCCACCCCGATCCTCCCAGGGCCTTCTCTCCAAGTGCACAGAGTTTCCAGGTGCTTTTTGGCTAGGATCAGGCGACCCTCAGGGGGAGGAATGCTGGCTTCGGCCTAACCCCTGGTAAGCCTTTCCTCAGCTGAGAGGTGCCCACCTCTACCACCGGCTGCCTTTCAGGTGCTGTGGAGGACTTGCAGCTCATCTGCATATCCTTACAGCCTTCTCCGGGGTGACACCCAGGTCCACCCCAATCCACTCAGGGCCTCCGCTCTAGGTGCCGCGCGCCTGACGGCGCGCTGGGCATTTTTCTCTTTGTATCTAATCTTTTTCCAATTGCTAAAGTACCTTAATCATTTATGGCCCCTATTCACATTCTCTTCCTAGCTCTGTCCCTTCCTAATCTTTTCCCTCACCCCCTTCCTCTCTCCGCTACAGGAACTCACTTCCCATCCATTGACTTCATCACCTCACCTTCTCTCCTACCCTCTTCCTCCCTCTTGGCTTTTAATCTCCGTCTCTTTCTTCCCTCCATTTTGCCTTCCCCATTTCACCTAAATACCTCTCGCCTTCGACGCCTTCGTGGCCACACCTCTCCTACTCTCCTCCGCTCTCTTTTACTCCTTCTCTTACTCTCAGCTGGTGACATCAATCCCAATCCTGGCCCTCCTCACCAACTATTATCCAAATTCTACAGATCTCACCGTGACCTCTCTAACCTCATCTCTATTCCTCTACTCCCCTCCTCTTCTCTGCCCTTCTCTTGCGCCCTATGGAATGCCCGCTCTATCTGTAACAAACTCCCCTATATCCAGGACCTCTTTATCTCGTGTCACCTCCATCTGCTCGCCATAACAGAAACCTGGCTCTGCCCTGATGACTCTGCTTCAGTCGCAGCCCTGTGCCATGGCGGTTATCTATTTTCACATACTCCTCGCCCTGCTGGCCGTGGGGGCGGTGTTGGACTACTTCTCTCTCCCTCCTCCAGATTTCAACCCCTTCTTCCACCTCAATCTCACTGTTTTTCCTCCTTTGAAGTCCACTCTATCCGCCTTTTCTCTCCTCTGCCTCTTCGAATAGCGGTCATTTATCGTCCCCCTGATAAGTCCCTTTCATCCTTTCTCAGTGACTTTGACGCCTGGCTTGCCTTCTTCCATGATCCTTCCTCCCCCTCTCTCATCCTTGGTGACTTTAATATTCCTGCTAATGATCCTTCCAACTCTTATATTTCCAAGTTACTCGCTTTAACGTCGTCCTTTAATCTCCAACTATGCTCCACCTCCCCCACTCATCAAAATGGTCACTGTCTTGATCTCATCTTCTCCTCCAACTGTTCACCTTCTAGTTTCCTTGCCTCTGATCATCCTTCCTCTGATCACCATCTTATAACTTTCACACTTAAATCTCCTCCCTCCCAGTCCCGTCCTATCCTATCTAATTTATCTAGGAATCTTTACGATATTGACCCTTCATCTCTATCCTCCCATGTTTCAAACCTCCTCTCTATTGTGGCACCATCCACGTCTGTCAACGAGGCTGTTTCTTCTTACAACAATACTCTATCCTCTGCCTTAGACACTCTTGCACCTTTGATGACCCGCCCTGTAAGGCGTACAAAACCCCAACCTTGGCTGACTTCTAATATCCGCTACCTACGTTCCTGTACCCGCTCCGCCGAACGCCTCTGGCGGAAATCTCGGGTCCTTGCTGATTTCTTACACTTTAAGTTCATGCTGACCTCCTTCCAATCTGCTCTTTTACGTGCCAAACAGGATTATTATATCCAACTGATCAACTCTCTTGGCTCTAATCCTCGACTTCTCTTCACCACATTGAACTCTCTCCTCAAGGTGCCCCCTCCCCCAACTCCCCCTTCATTATCTCCTCAGACCCTTGCTGAATTCTTTCACAACAAGGTTCAAAAGATAAACCTTGCTTTCTCTACCTCACCAGCTCTCCCTCCACTAGTCCGTTCCCCTCTCTCTCCTTCCCCTCATTCCCTTTCCTCCTTTCCTGAAGTTACTATTGAGGAAACTACACTTCTCCTTTCTTCCTCAAAATGTACCACCTGTTCCTCTGATCCCATTCCCACCCACCTTCTTAATGCCATCTCTCCTACTCTTATTCCTTTTATCTGTCACATTCTCAACCTCTCACTTTCCACTGCGACTGTCCCTGCTGCCTTTAAACATGCTGTGGTCACACCTCTCCTTAAGAAGCCTTCACTTGACCCTACTTGTCCCTCTAATTACCGACCCATCTCCCTCCTTCCTTTTCTCTCCAAATTACTTGAGCGTGCTGTTCACCGCCGCTGCCTTGATTTTCTCTCCTCACATGCTATTCTTGACCCATTACAATCTGGTTTTCGCCCTCTCCACTCAACCGAAACTGCGCTTACTAAAGTCTCCAATGACCTATTACTGGCTAAATCCAGAGGTCAATATTCCATCCTCATTCTTCTTGATCTTTCTGCTGCTTTTGACACTGTCGATCACAGCATACTTCTCGATACCCTGTCCTCACTTGGATTCCAGGGCTCTGTCCTTTCCTGGTTCTCTTCCTACCTCTCCCTCCGCACCTTTAGTGTTCACTCTGGTGGATCCTCTTCTACTTCTATCCCTCTGCCTGTCGGCGTACCTCAGGGTTCTGTTCTTGGTCCCCTCCTCTTTTCTATCTACACTTCTTCCCTTGGTTCATTAATCTCATCCCATGGCTTTTCCTACCATCTCTATGCTGATGACTCCCAAATCTACCTTTCTACCCCTGATATCTCACCTTGCATCCAAACCAAAGTTTCAGCGTGCTTGTCTGACATTGCTGCCTGGATGTCTCAACGCCACCTGAAATTAAATATGACCAAAACCGAGCTTCTCATTTTTCCCCCCAAACCCACCTCCCCGCTCCCCCCATTTTCTATTTCTGTTGATGGCTCTCTCATTCTCCCTGTCTCCTCAGCTCGAAACCTTGGGGTCATCTTTGACTCTTCTCTCTCCTTCTCTGCTCATATCCAGCAGACCGCCAAGACCTGTCGTTTCTTTCTTTACAACATCCGTAAAATCCGCCCCTTTCTTTCCGAGCACTCTACCAAAACCCTCATCAACACCCTTGTCACCTCTCGTTTAGACTACTGCAATCTGCTTCTTGCTGGCCTCCCACTAAGTCACCTCTCCCCTCTCCAGTCGGTTCAAAACTCTGCTGCCCGTCTCATCTTCCGCCAGGGTCGCTTTACTCATACTACCCCTCTCCTCAAGACCCTTCACTGGCTCCCTATCCGTTTTCGCATCTTGTTCAAACTTCTTCTACTAACCTATAAATGTACTCACTCTGCTGCTCCCCAGTATCTCTCCACACTTGTCCTTCCCGTGCACTCCGCTCCATGGATAAATCCTTCTTATCTGTTCCCTTCTCCACTACTGCCAACTCCAGACTTCGCGCCTTCTGTCTCGCTGCACCCTACGCCTGGAATAAACTTCCTGAGCCCCTACGTCTTGCCCCATCCTTGGCCACTTTTAAATCTAGACTGAAAGCCCACCTCTTTAACATTGCTTTTGACTCGTAACCATTTGTAACCACTCGCCTCCACCTACCTTCCTCTCTTCCTTCCCGTTCACATTAATTGATTTGATTTGCTTACTTATTTTTTTTTTTTGTCTATTAGATTGTAAGCTCTTTGAGCAGGGACTGTCTTTCTTCTATGTTTGTGCAGCGCTGCGTATGCCTTGTAGCGCTATAGAAATGCTAAATAGTAGTAGTAGTAATTGCCCCTAAATGTTTGATTTGAGCTAGGTAATCAAGCGATCCCCTTTGATTTCAAATGAGGCAAGATAAGTAGCTGTCAACACTACTGTTTGATGTTTCAGCTGCATACTTTAGCTGCTGCAATTAAACACAGCTGTCAGGGAAAATTTGTTCCTTCATCTTTAATCTTAATGTGTGCTTTCTTTCAAATTCCAAGTTCAAAGTTTCCAAGTTTATTCAAGATTTGCTATCCTGCCCTATGGGGGGGGGGGGGGGGGGGGGGGAGCTTCAGGATGGCTTACACTTTTAAAAAGGGAAGCAGAGACAGCAGGAAAAGGAGAGATAAGGACAAAGACATCAGTTTAACACCAAAGGGGTTGAACTACAATAATTGATAGAACAGCAGGTGAGGGGAAAAAAGCATAAGGAATGCTCCAGAGGAATCAGGGCCCAACAAGGGTCAGTAATGCCTGAGAGAGTAAAAAGAGAAAAAGGAATGCTCAGTGGAAGGCATCCTGGAATAGAAAAGTCTTAAGGTCCATTTAAATTGAGCCAGGAAGGTCTGCAGGTGAAGAGAAATAGAGAGGGCAATCCACAACTGGGGGCCTTGGACAGAGAAAATACACTGTCTGAAGTGTTCATGCAGTGGCGTAGCCGGGGGGGGGGCCAGGGGAGCGGCCACTCCCCCAAATGGAGTTTTGCCAGCTCCGGCGCCTATTTTTTTCTCAATGTGTTGCATTGAAAATGTGCACCAGCGCCGGCAGAAGTCCACTCTCGCTCCCCCCGCGCCGTCAACCTGGCTCCGCTTCTGTGTTCATGCACAGTATCACAATAACTGGGAATCAGAAATTAGTTCTGATAAGCAGATCTGAGGGCTCTAGAAGGACTAGATGGAACGAGCCGATGTGAGAGATAAAGAGGCTCACTGGAAACCATGACTTTGAACACTAGTAAAAGAATCTTGTGTTTCTTGAAGCCTAGCAAGAAGCATGACAAAAGTTTAAAATTTCCTTTAAATAATTATAACCCCTATAACCTTCAATAAGCATTGCTTCATTATTCCCTTTAGTCTCTTAGGGGCCCTTTTACTAAAGGGTTGCTGCACAGCAACGGGCTTGCTGTGTGGCAACCCGGAACGACCGCCGGCCCAACGTAGCTGCCGGTGGTAGTTCTGCCTTGAGTGCATGCCACTTCCAGTTCTATGGAAAATAATTCTGTAATTTCTAGCACGGCGCTAACCCGGTGGTAATTGGGCAGTGTCATGTGCTGCCTGTTTACCGCCGGCTTACCGTGGGAGCCCTTACCGCCACCTCAATGGGTGGCAGTAAGTGCTCTCCCCCCCCCTCCCGCATGGCCATGTGGTAAGAATAATCTTATCGCATGGCCATGTCTTTTTTTATGGGCTTTTTACCCACTGCGGTAAAAGGGCCCTGGCGTGCATCAAAAACGGCCCCCGCCACTACCGCAGCATTGCCCTTTTTACCATAGCTTGGTAAAAGGACCCCTTAATTAAGATTAAAGATGACATTTACAGGTTAACATAGTTTAGTTGCAAGAATGTTAGCACTTTGTTTCATATCGTTTTGTAAGCCAGGCAGCCACTTGAATTCTCTGTTTTTCTGGTCTGCAGATGTTGTGCAGCTGTAATTCATCCAGCCGTATGATGTAATTTTTCCTAGAGCAGCTGTAAAATGTATACAGTCAAAAGTTTGTTGGAAAACAGTGAACCTCAATATCCTTTTGCAGGTTAATTACAAGTTGAAGAGGCACAGATTGTTTAATGTCTCTGGGGTGCTCTTCCTAGGTTGGCATGATTGAGGTATTATTTATTTCATTATTTATTCATTTATATTCCACCTAAAAACTAGGTGGATTACAACAAAGCATCCATGAAAAGTTGGCAAAACATCCATATCAAACAATATACAGTACATCAAAACAGACAAAAAGAGCATGCTGAAAAATCTGACATCACTGCACCTGCGCTGTACCTCAGATCAGAGGGCATGCCAACAGAAACAAATACATCTTTAGCAGTTTGCCTTGGGAGTTCTGCCTTGGAATTCTCCATAGGGTACATTCGTTTTGGCTGACCAGGGTATATTTTCAACTACACCAGATTTTTGTCCAGGAGAGCCATTTCTTTTGATATAGCTACTTAACATTTTTAAATACTGCAGCTAAATACCAATATTTGGTCTGTTCAAAATAGGTTACATCACAACATCTGTAAAATTGCAACCAACATTATAGTTAAATGACTACTGCAGAGATACTGCATTTCTTTTGAGATATGTGCCATTTGTAGAGATCCCTGTGTACATTTGGCCAGTTGCACTGCTGCTGCTGCCATAAAATGCAGGTAGATTTTCTGGGGGCTCAGCTTTGGATGGAATGCCCAGCTCATTAGATACCAAAGACGTCACCTGTTATCTGTTAAAGATCTCTGTGAAAGATTAATATAGCTTTCTGAGGGGTCCTTTTACTAAGCTGCGGTAAAAAGAGCCCTGCGCTAGCAGCGGGGCCTGTTTTTGCTGTGTTCTGTGGCTTTTTTTTTACCACAACGGTCAAAAAAGGCTGCTCTTACCATGTGGCCATGCGAGGGGGGGGCACATACTTCCACCCACTGAGGTGGCGATAAGGGTTCCCGCGCTAACCCTGTGGTAACTGGGTAGCGTGCAGCACTGACCGATTACTGCTGGGTAACGGTGGTGCTAGAAAATAGTGCCTTATTTTCCCTAGAGTGGGAAATAGTGTGTGCTAGGGCTGGCACTACCACCGGCCCTGTGTTGGGCCGGCAGCAGCTCCATATTGGTGCACAGTAAGTCCGCGTTGGGCTTACCACTGATTTGTAAAAGGGCCCCTGAGTATCTTAATCATTGTGACAGTAGGTGCCACCAGTGAGTAAAAGTGCCTTGTCAAGAAAATATAGCAGGAGTCATAGGGTTTGAAGGGATTTACTCCCTTATGTGAGGCCTGAAAATCTGCAGCCAAGTGGGAGACCAGGAAGATTCCATTTTATTCTCCAGTGAGGCCAGATATTTCCAGTTACTGCCTGGATAGCATGGTTTAGGAGCAGTGGTGGGAAGTGAAGAAAAAGTTAAAAAAACATGATAGAAGACATCCTACAGCAGCACAGCTCTGACATCTCTGTCTTGGGGTATGTTGAGAGGAAGAGCTCTTATCTGAAACCCCTTCATTATGGCAGTAATCCTATAATGCTGTGTACCAAATTTAATTTGGTGCCGCATTGGCACGCGCCGAGCACCAGTTCTAAAACAGGGTCTTGGTACCATGGATTCTTCTATTATAGAATACTAGCACAAGCCACCATTGTCATGCCAAAAATATAATGTATCATCAGTTACGTCTGCCATAGACATGGAGGAAGTATTGATGCATTAATGTGGAGTGGGTGCATATAACTTATAGGATTCTGTAATGTATGTGTGTCAATTGGTGCCCCCTGCGCTTATGCAGCAAACCAGTTAACTGTGATTTTATAGAATGATACCTAACTGCAAGTTTCTCTCAGCAGTGACACATAAGTGGTGCTTAAGAATGATTTCTGTGTGGGGTTGTATTGTTATGCTTTACAATATTAAGATGAATGCTCTTAAGAGTTTCTGTCAGCAAGCTTTTTCCCAAACAGTTCTTTGGTATTTTTATGTTTTAGTTCTAATGTTAATTCTATTGGTTTGTGAATGATTATGTATATTTTTCTGTAAACTGCTTAATCCTAGGCAGAGTATAAATTTAATAAATAAATAAATAACTATAAGCATCAATTTATAGCATTGCCTCCTATATTTCCGTAGGGGTAGCTCTATGGTAATGCCGGGAGAAAAGAGTCAACCAACCAGTTAGAAGAGTGTCTTTCACTGGACTACCTGGAGAGACTAAGAGGGGCATTTTTGAAAGAAACGTCCAAGTTGCGATTTGGACGTCCTTGCAAAATGGCAAAATCCAGGGGCAGGGAAACCCATATCTTTGAAACAAGATGGACATCCATCTTTCGTTTCGAAAATACTGTCAGAGACGTCCAAATCTTTAAATTTGGACGTCCATAGATATGAATGTTTCTGACTTTCGGCGATTTTCAAAACCAAAGACGTCCAAGTCAAAAACATCCAAATGCAAGCCATTTGGGTGCGGGAGGAGCCAACATTTGTAGTGCACTGGTCCCCCTGACATGCCAGGACACCAATCGGGCACCCTAGGGGACACTGCAGTGGACTTCATAAAATGCTCCCAGGAACATAGCTCCCTTACCTTGTATGCTGAGCCCCCCAGACCCCCCCCCCAAAACCCACTACCCACAACTGTACACCATTACCATAGCCCTTATGGGTGAAGGGGGGCATATATATATGGGTACAGTGGGTTTGTGGTGGGTTTTGGAGAGCTCGCTGTTTCCTCCACAAAAGTAACAGGTAGGGGGTGTATGGGCCTGGGTCCGCCTGTCTGAAGTGCACTGCAGTACCCACTAAAACTGCTCCTGGGACCTGCATGCGCTGTCACAGACCTGAGTATGACATCTGAGGCTGGCACAACATATTTTTAAAGATGTTTTTGAGGGTGGGAGGGGGTTAGTGACCACTGGGGGAGTAACGGGAGGTCATCCCCGATTCTCTCTGGTGGTCATCTGGTCATTTCGGGCACCTTTTTGTGCCTTATTCGTAATAAAAACACGTCCAGGTGAAAACGTCCAAGTGTTCATCAGGGACGTCCTTGTTTTTTTCGATTATGGGTCAAAGACGCCTAAGTGTTAGGCACGCCCAAGTCCCGCCTTCGCTACACCTCTGACATGCCCCCTTGAAATTTGGACGTCCTTACGACAGACTGCATGCAGTTGGAGATGTCCAAAATCGGGTTTCGATTATACCGATTTGGATGTCTCTTGGAGAAGGACGTCCATATTCCGATTTATGTCGAAAGATGGACGTCCTTCTCTTTCGAAAATGAGCCCGTATCTGTCATTCCTATTATGCAGCTGGAGCTTCTGCGATGAGAACAAAGATGAGAAGATGACACAACGTCATACACTCTGAAGGACATCAGAAGCTGAAAGTCATGAGAGAAATAAGTCAATCCTACACTAAAGAATGAACTGCAAGTCACTGCTGTGGGAGAATTTAGGCAGTCCTGCTGCTGCAAGAAAGAGATGCTCATACCTCACACCTGTGAGGCAGAAAGTTACACTCATTACCACAGGAGAGATTATCACATACTGTTGCTATTGATTTGAAGGTTGCTAGCTGACATGTGTTCATATATCCTTTCTACTGTAAACTGCCTTGATGCCTATAGTGCTTAGAATGGTATATCAAGTGTAACTAAAAAAATATACCAGATGTTTGAGAGAGGCTGGGAGAACCGGCAATTTGGCTGATGGTGCTATGGTCAGAGGGGGAACTATGGCATTTTAGCAGTTAGTGCATGCTAAATCTGTTAGCACACCTTAGTAAAAGGACTTCTTATTTTGATGAAAACTTGCTAAGAAAAGCTTGCCTGTATATGAAGGGTTACAATTATGCTAACAACAGCAGCATGACCCCATGTGGGGTCACATTAAAAAAAACTGTGAAAGCAACTTTTGACTCCTTTTACAAAGTGGCACTACCGATTAGCATGTGCTGAATGGGAAGAAGCCAATGGAAATTGAATGGGCTTCTTCACATTCAGCTCACCGCTAATTGGCAGCGCTGCTTTGTAAAAGTAACCCCTTTTTTTTTTTAGGCAGAGGAATGGCCAATAGAAAAGAGCAGGTGATAGTACCTTTTTATAAGCCTCTGGTGTGACCCTATTTAAAGACTGCACCTTTAAAAAGATATAAACAGGAAGGAGCTGCCACAGAGGGCAGCTACTAAAATGGTAAGTGGTCTTGTCATAAAGTGTACGAAGACATACTTAAATATCTTAGTATATATACTTGGAAGAAAGGCAGGAGAGAGGAGAGAGGAGATATGATAGAGGAATGAGGGGTCATAGGATGAAGGTGAAAGGGGGCAGACTTAGGAGTAATCTATGAAAATACTTGTTTACAGAAAGGGTGATGGATGTGTGGAATGGCTTTCAGTGGAGGTGGCGGAGACAAAGAGTGTATCTGAATTCAAAAAGCATGGAACAAGCACGTAGGATCTCTAATGGGTCCTTTTACTAAGATGACATAATAGATTTAGTGCGTGCTAATGATTAGTGCATGCTAAATGCTGTACAGCCTACTGTATACCTATGGGCTACATGGCACTTAACATACACTAATTTGTTAGTGCACCTTAGTAAAAGGACCCCTAAGGGAGAGGAAGACAGCATGGATGGGCAGACTTGATAGGCCATATGGTTATCTGGCATCATTTTCTCTGTTTCTTTGTTTACATCTATGTTGATGACATGCAGCTAGTCATACATGTTGAACTAAACTTATCTAAAATCCTGAATAAACTGACTACCCGTTTAACAATAATTCAGGAATGGGTAAACCACAACAAACTTTGTCTCAACCCAACTAAAACTGAGCTCCTGTGGGTCCCTAACATAAGCGGTCACATACCTGACATCAAAATCCCTTTTGGGAGCCATGACCTCTCCCTTAAACTACAGGTCAGGAACCTTGAGGTATAGCTGGACTCAACACTGACACTGATCCCGCAAATCCAATTAATGCTCAGGAGCTGCCTCTACCATCTGCTACAATTATGCTGTATCTCTCCTTACATTGAGAAGGTAAGTCTTGTCACTGTGGTTCATGCCATGATAACATCAAGAGTGGATTATTGTAATGCACTCTGTGTACCTAACTCCGGTTATTTTATCTTCTCTCTCTATATTCCACCCCTGCATATACCCTAAGCTATCTATTAAGATATTTTAATGTGTTTTGTCTTGACATTGTAAGTAGCATACAATACCATGTGTACTGTTATTTGAATATTTTTACTGCTGTAATTATCTAGTGTCTATGTCCAGCTTTTTCTTACAGTATACTGCCTTGGGTAAATTTCTTTAAAAAGACAAATAAATAAATCATAATTAATGAATACAATAACTAAATAACTAAACAGTACAGAGAAAGTATTTTCTAAGAGTTTAAATAATTCAAGAAGAAAAAGAGACATGTTAGTAGTTATTTTAGATAGTTTATGTGCGATTTTCACAAAGAAACAGCATCCACTTGGAAATCATGATTTTAGACCAACCATAATTTACTCATGGATGCATCAGGCATATTGAAACATCCATGTTTAGAAAATAGGTTTGTTAGGGTCATGGCTTGGGCAGTGAAGAGGAATCCATGGCTTATGATACATTCCATAAAGTCTGCCACATTCAGGGCAGAAAATCTAAGCGTTGGCATCAGGTGGTTAACTAACTAGGGACCTCTTATCAAGCTGCACTAGTGGTTTCTGGTGCAGCAATGCCAACAAAGCTTATTCACTTTGAATGGGCTCCATTAGCTTTGCCACACATTACAGTACTTTATGTAGAAGCATAAGTATTTTATACTTGATACAGCTGAAACTGGAGGTCAGTGTTCTGCCTTCAACAGAGGAGGTGCTTTTTTCTTTTTGTTCAACAGAGGAGAAACATGATCATATCCATGGGTATTATAAAGCATCCTAACTGATGTTGATTGTATCATTTGAAGATCCTTAACTAAATATTATGGAAGTCTATCATATAAAGCATTACAATAATCTAGTTTTTGAGATGACTAAAGCCAATAACAGTGATCAAATCATGGAAGATAAATTTAACTGCTCAAATACAATGTAAAGTGGAAAAGGATGACCTAACTACAGTATCAATCTATTGAAATACCTTTGAATCAAAAATTATACCAAGAATATGTACAGTTTGTTTAAAGGATAATAAAAGTCCTTTAATATTAGGATCAGAAGGCCTAAGAGAGTGGAAACTAGGAAATTGAATAGCTCCACACTTTGCAGGATTTTAAGAAAGGCAGGTTATTCTGCAACCAATTTCAAACAGATTCCAAACATTCGTCAAAGTGGAAATATTAGAACTAGATGCAGGGCAGTGTAAGTAAAATTTGAATGTCATCCACATAACAATATGGGCTACAACCAATGGATTGAATAAGTAAAATAAGAGGAGCCAAAAAATATGTGGAGGCTTATTTTCAAAGCACTTAGACACTGTACTATGTAAATGAGCATCTAAATAACATGGGCACCAATATGGAACCCTGAAGTACTCCAATACAATGGAGAACGAGCTGTAAAAATGATTGGTTTCACGAATCTGATATGACTGATCTGAAAGATATGAACGAATCCCGGAGAAACTTCTCATTCTATATCTAAACTTCTCATTCTATAAAGTAAAAGGCTATGATCTATCAAACCAAAAGCTGATGAACGATCCAAGGATGTCATTATCACAGAGTTACATTGATCAGATGTTTTAATTTCATCATACATTGCTACTAACATTGTTTTTCTGCTGTGATTCTGATAAAAAGCCTGCCCACCTAGGATATAAGACTAAGGTTTTGTCTAGGAATATCGTAAGTTCATCAAGTACTACTTTCTCAAGAATCTTAGCAAGGAAAGGCATGTTAGATATTGGTCTAAAGTTGGATGAATCAGTTCAGTTTAAGTGAGGTTTTTTTCAGAATTGGAGTTACTATTGCACATTTCTAGTATTCTCGAACATGACCTTACAAGTGTCTGGACTCATCATTCTTGCCAGGGCCACATTTAAATCAAAGTAAGTTGAAATGTCTTGCATGCAGCATCAACCATATATGATATCAATACTTTATAGTGCCTTGGCTCAGAATAGATAAACTAGATGGGCTGAAGATAGGTCCCGAAGTGGTGAACTGGATTAGGAACTGGTTGACGGACAGACGACAGAGGGTGGTGGTAAATGGAGTTCGCTCGGAGGAGGGAAAGGTGAGTAGTGGAGTGCCTCAGGGATCGGTGCTGGGGCCGATTCTGTTCAATATATTTGTGAGTGACATTGCCGAAGGGTTAGAAGGTAAAGTTTGCCTATTTGCGGATGATACTAAGATTTGCAACAGAGTGGACACCCGGGAGGGAGTGGAAAGCATGAAAAAGGATCTGAGGAAGATAGAAGAATGGTCTAAGGTTTGGCAATTAAAATTCAATGCGAAGAAATGCAAAGTGATGCATTTAGGGAGTAGAAACCCACGAGAGACTTATGTGTTAGGCGGTGAGAGTCTGATAGGTACCGAGGGGGAGAGGGATCTTGGGGTGATAGTATCCGAGGATCTGAAGGCGACAAAACAGTGTGACAAGGCGGTGGCCATAGCGAGAAGGTTGCTAGGCTGTATAGAGAGAGGTGTGATCAGCAGAAGAAAGGAAGTGTTGATGCCCCTGTACAAGTCATTGGTGAGGCCCCACCTGGAGTATTGTGTTCAGTTTTGGAGGCCGTACCTTGCGAAGGATGTTAAAAAAATGGAAGCGGTGCAAAGAAAAGCTACGAGAATGGTATGGGATTTGCGTTCCAAGATGTATGAACAAAGACTTGCTGACCTGAACATGTAAACCCTGGAGGAAAGGAGGAACAGGGGTGATATGATACAGACGTTCAAATACTTGAAAGGTATTAATCCGCAAAAAAATCTTTTCCGGAGATGGGAAGGCGGTAGAACGAGAGGACATGAAATGAGATTGAAGGGGGGCAGACTCAAAAAAGATGTCAGGAAGTATTTTTTCACCGAGAGGGTGGTGGATGCTTGGAATGCCCTCCCGTGGGAGGTGGTGGAGATGAAAACGGTAACGGAATTCAAACATGCGTGGGATATGCATAAAGGAATCCTGTGCAGTAGGAATGGATCCTCAGAAGCTTAGCTGAAATTGGGTGGCGGAGCAGGTGGGGGAAGAGAGGTTGGTGGTTGGGAAGCGAGGATAGTGGAGGGCAGACTTATACGGTCCGTGCCAGAGCCGGTGATGGGAGGCGGGACTGGTGGTTGGGAGGCGGGAAATACTGCTGGGCAGACTTGTACGGTCTGTGCCCTGAAAAAGGCAGGTACAAATCAAGGTAAGGTATACACATATGAGTTTATCTTGTTGGGCAGACTGGATGGACCAGTCTGTGCCAGAGCCGGTGATGGGAGGCGGGACTGGTGGTTGGGAGGCGGGAAATACTGCTGGGCAGACTTGTACGGTCTGTGCCCTGAAAAAGGCAGGTACAAATCAAGGTAAGGTATACACATATGAGTTTATCTTGTTGGGCAGACTGGATGGACCATGCAGGTCTTTTTCTGCCGTCATCTACTATGTTACTATGTTATAGATAAGCTCCTGAAGAAGCAGCCTATGTCATCAGTGATAAAAAGGGCATGTATTGACCACATATGCCAAATAAGAGGTTACCTATCCATAGGAGATGTGAGGCCATCACTTCATATATCTTTCAGGGCAGTGGGGGATCACAGACCCTGGCCAGAAGTAACAAAAGGCTATGCACAGGGCTGAAAATGGAAGATGGCAACACATCCTGCATTATCTCTGTCTGAACCCTGATTTGACACTCTGTTGTTGTGGAAGATGGCCTTAGCCTTTTAAGAGACCTACGTTAGAGCTTCTGCTTGGATTAGGCATTGACTTTGTCCAGCAGGGCCAATAGGGTCCTCCGGCACTTCATCTTCCTCAGCTGGCGAAAAATTGGGTCTTTCTGGTGGAGTCATGTTGTTTGGAAGTCATGGCATAGGGATTTGTAAGGCTTCTAAAATGGACTGCTACATGTGGAAATGGGACTTTTATGTGCAACGCCCCCTTGGCTTCAGCAGCATCTTTTCTCAGTACAATGGCAAAACAGCCATTGGTCACAGTAGAAGTGGCTGGCAGATTTCCCCTGAGAAAAGGTTCACTTCCACACTAGTGTTACTCGTTAGAAAGCCAGAGTTGTGTTCAGGGATGTGTCAGCTCTTGCAACCGTGAGACAGAAGTCAAGACAACAGCTTTCTTTCCCAAATATACTTTATTACATTTTACTTTCTTTTCACAGCAAACAAAATGAGTAGTTAACTAAGTTCCTAAAGCTTTCAATTTTGAAATTGGGTTGTGTCTTTTAATTTTCAAAGTTATGCCAGCCAACGTTCTATATAAACATTCTATATAAAATCTTAAGCAACAAGCAATTTCAATTATACTTTCCCCATGTAAGTATTTAACCAGCTTTCCTTTTTCCTTTCCCTTCCCAGTTAGTGTTTAAAGAAGAGAGGCACTGGATTATGCCCTGCACAGGAAGCTACCCAGTCACAGTGGCGTAGCCAGACTGCCAATTTTGGGTGGGCCTGAACCCAAAGTGGGTGGGCACAAAATTTTCTCTCTACCCCCCCCCCCCCCCCAGCAAAATTTAGTCACACTCAGATGCATTTGTCACACAGGGTAAAGTGCTGCTTTTCAGTGCATCCGATTTCAGACAATTTATTTAATAGCCTAATCCTTTTCAGTGAGCTTTCAGAAGCCAAAACCTCCTGCCTCAGGTCAGTACAATGCTGTTACGGTATCCTCTCCTGACCTAAGGAAGGAAGTATTGGTCTCTGAAACTTTATTAACACCATATTACTTTATCCTAAATTAAAAATAAAATTATTTTCTTTACCTTTGTTGTATGGCCATTTACTTTTTCTCATTGTGTTGTTCCCGGTCTCTAGATTCTGCTTTCTTCGTTTTCGCTTAACTCTTCTGCCAGGGTTTCCTGGCCATTTGTCATTTTTCTCTCCTTTTTCTTTGCTTTCTTCAATATTTTTCTGCCTCTCTCTGTGTCCAGATTTAATTCATTCTTACTATCCATTCTTTAATTTCCTTCATCTACTTATGCCTTTTCATCTTTTTCTCACCCTTGTTCTCCCCATGCCCCTTCCTCTTATTCTCCAATCTTTCACTACTCCCCCTTTCCATGCAGCAGCTCTCCTCTTTCTCTCCCCATCCTTCCAGTGTCTCCCCTCTCTCTCCCCATCCTTCCAATAGTCTCCCCTCTTTCTTTCTGCATCCTTCCATCGTGTCACCTCTTTCTCCCTACTTTTCCATCCAGCGTCTTCCCTCTTTCTCTCCCCATCCTTCTACCCATCTACCTTCTCTCCTGATCCTTACATCTATTGTCTCTCTCCCTCCTTCTAACCAGTGTCTATCTCTCTACCCTTTTCTGTTCAGTGTCCCTTCTCTCTCCACATCCTTCCAGTCTCTCCCCTTTTTCTCTGCATCCTTTCATCCATCTCCCTCTTTCTCTGCCATCCTCCCATCTGTTTTCCCTCTTTCTCTCCCCATCCTTCCGTTTTCCCTCTTTCTCTGCCATCCTCCCATCTGTTTTCCCTCTCTCTCTCCCCATCCTTCCATTTTCCCTCTTTCTCCCCATCCTGCCATCCATTTTCCCTCTCCCGATTCAGGCCCACCAGCCCCAGCTCCCATTGCCGGCCACTGCTGCTTTCCTGATGAGCAGCAGGGCCGGCGCTACAAAAAGAAGAAGCGCTCAGCTGACTGAGCTGAGCGCCAACGCAAACGACGACTTGACGAGAAAAATGTTTTAAAAAAACGCGGCACCGCAGGCAGCCTCGAAGCATTGGCTGCTGGCTCTGCAGGCTCCTCCCGTCTCTTATGTCACTGCCCCTGCTTCGCTCCAGGGGCAGTGACGTAAGAGACGGGCGGAGCCTGCAGAGCCAGCAGCCAATGCTTCGAGGCTGCCTGCGGTGCCGCGTTTTTTAAAAAACATTTTTTCTCGTCGAGTCGTCATTTGCGTTGGCGCTCAGCTCAGTCAGCTGAGCGCTTCTTCTTTTTGTAGCGCCGGCCCTGCTGCTCATCAGGAAAAGCAGCAGTGGCCGGCAATGGGAGCTAGGGCTGGCGCGGGCCTGAAGGAAAAGTGGGTGGGCGGGCCAGAGCTGAAATTGGGTGGGCCTGGGCCCACCCAGGCCCACCCGTAGCTACGCCCCTGCCCAGTCAGCAAACTCAGATGAGTATTTGTCCCACTATGTTCTTAATTTATGTTCAACTCAGGCCCCAAAAGGGTCCCAACTAACGCTCCCATTTCTGGACGGGATGCACCCACACCAGCAGCCCCAAATAGAACCCTGCAGGTTAACCCCCCCCCCCCCCCCCACTTAATTTATTTACATATGCATGTGGAAAAGGCAGACTATTGGATGCTGGCTTTTTACATGTGTTCCCGTCTGAGCTCAGTAAAAGTGGCCTGCAGTGGTGTGGGTGTGTGTTTTGGGTCATTTTTTTTGCTGCGGTTGTGAAAAAGGGCTTTTTTTTCTGGGCTGGGAAATAGGCGTGCACTGAAATTAAAACTAGCACATGCCTATTTACGGCCTGAGCCCTTACCACCACTTAGCAGTAAGGGCTCACATGCAGTAACCATGCAGCACACGCCAACTTCTGATTACTGCCGGGAAAGCCCCCATGGTAGAAAATAGAAAATTATTTTCTACTGTGGAATTTGGCACATGCCAAACTCAGAATTACCATTGGGCACAAGCGCTAGCTCAGTGGTAATGCCAATTTGGCAAGCGCTACCTGCGCATTAGCCCTCCCACGTCTTAGTAAAAGGGCCCCTGAATTTGTTAATGAAGAAGTAGCTAATTACACGTGGATCATGGGAATGACTTTAAAACTGTCAATCACCACAAGCAGAGTGAAATATCAATATGCCCTTGTATACAGGCTCTGTATCTAGAGGCTTATTGCTTGTTGAGTTTTCATTCTGCTTAATGTAGGGATTGATGTTTGTCATATTTGAGCAAGAGTGTTTCTCTACAATTGTCAACTGTGACTAACATCAAGAATGCATGGGAGAAAACACATAGGATCTCTAAGGGAGAGATCATTTGTGTTTCTATAGTAGATGGTATGAAAGGACAGAACGGGTAGGCCTTATGGTCTGCCATCATTTTCTATGTCACCATTTAGACATTATAGAAAAACAGAAGAGAGGGAATCTGAAGTACAGTATCCAAAGCACAGCAGAAGAAAGCACAATGGGCTCCAAGAATTGGTATGAAGGAACAACAGTTATTAAAAGATCTTGTTGATCACTCTTCTCTTCTGTCATGTTTCTGCTCCCTGGGAATATCTGGTTCAGTTCTGGAATGGTTTACTCAGTGGCGTTCCTAGGGGGGGCTGACACCCGGGGCGGATCGCCAACGCACCCTGCCCCCGGGTGGCACACCCCCCCCCCCCGGTGCAGTGCGCCCCCCCCCCCGGCGAAAGGACCCCCCCCCCACCCCGGCGAAAGAACTGTTTACTTCCTTTCTCTCTGGACGCTCTTTTAAAGTTATTACCACTGCCTCTTCTTTTGCTTTCTGTTCTCTTTCCTTTGGAGTTCCCCAGGGATCTAGTCTCTCCCTTCTCCTGTTAAATCTTTTCTTGAGCCGCCTTGCTACACTAATCCACTCCTTTGGTGTCTCCTGTCATATATATGCTGATGATATTCTGTTAATCTGGCCGACAAATCCTTATTCACCATCCATCGCTCAACTCCAAGACTGTTTGAATGCGAATTCTAGCTGGCTTGGTAACCATAAGCTCATTCTAAACAAGGAAAAAATGGTAGCCTTGTGTTTTTGGTGGTGTTTATCCTCCAGCAATCCCTCTATATCTCTTTGATACTCACATCTTTGCAGCAGAATCCTTCTGTTATCTAGGTGTTATCTTAGTCTCTTCCAACTATCATTTTCTGCCCAATTTCCAAATTATGTAAATCTGGATTCTTTGCTCTGTGACAGTTATATTCTGTAGGCGCTATCTAGACCATGACACACTGTGTACTTTAATCCTGTCACTATTTACTAGCAGACTTGACTATTGTAACGTATACACTCGGGTTGCAACTGTGCATTAGTAAAGAAAATGCGAACTTTGCAAAACACCGCTATGAGGCTTCTCAGCAAAAACATCGGTCAGACTATATTTCACTTCTCAAATTGCACCATTGGCTACCCCTAGAATGACAAATGATTTTCAAGGTTCTTATGCTTACCTTTCAAGCCCTTCATATCGGTGTCCTTCTCGTGTCCTTCATTCACTTAATGATCTTCACCTCGTCCTCCCAAACCAGAAAAAGCTATTCTAGAATCTACACAACATCATGCATTCTACTTTGTTGCAGCAGCCCTTTGAAATTCTCTGCCCGTCACTATGCATGCAGAATCATCCCGAAAGATATTCAAATCCCTGCTTAAGTCCTGGATTTTCCAACAAGCCTCTCCCATAACTAGAGTGAAGTGTTTTTCAGTGTTTCACTGTGTGTAATGGTCTTTTTTTTTTATATTGTTTTTGCTATTTAGACCACTTTCTTTTCTTTTTTCCTTTCCTATTATAAATTGTAGTTCTTTTTCTGTGTTATATGTTTTATTTTTAAATTTGTACACCGCTTTGAACTATACACTAGCAAAGGCGGTATAGTCAGTCTAAATAAGTAAATAAAGCACAGGCTGTGTTTTTTCAGCAGGGTGCAAGTGGATAAAGTGTTCCAGCACAAATGAATAGTTCTACTCAATCAGATAAGAATGATAAATCCAGCGTAAATACTGGTCACCATTTATGCTGCAAGCTGAATCTGTTCCTTAGCTGTCCAAAAAACCCATGTCAGGTCTATTCTATTCTATTCTATTCAATTCCCAGTATTTCTATCCCGCTAGTTTCCCTTGGGAGATAGTGGCTTACAGAAAATATTCAATACACATTTGAATTTCAAGATTCAGAGTAATTACTGAACAAGAAAGTTTTCAAAGTCCTCCTGAACAGATAGTAATCTGCAATAGCTCGAAGTTGCACAGGAATAGAGTTCCACAATTTTACTTCAAGTTAGCTGAAAGAGCTGTCAAAAAAATCTTTTATACGGAATCCTATTGACTGCTGGCAAAACTAAATTCAACGAATAATTTCTTGAGAAGGTTAACCTAATGTAGGAAACAAAACTCGAGAAATATGGTCTGCAGGGCAACATCAATAGAAAAGTTTATGAATCAAGCAAACCACCTTATATTCAACCCTAGCTCATGCCGGTAACCAATGAAGTTCTCAAACCAATTGTGTAACATATTCAAATCCTTTCCGACAAAAAATCAACCTCGAAGTACAGGTCTGTAAAAACTGAAGTTTCTTTAACAAGACCTGAATAATTCCTACATATAGAGAATTGCAATAATCCAATTGTGGTAACATAACAGCCTGCACGAACAGTCTAAGTTGGGCCTGAAAAAAGAAGACCTAATAGCTCTTAACTGTCTTTATTTAAAAAATACCTTCTTACATAAGTAATTTATCTGTTGTTCCATTGACAGTTTTGTCCAATATAAAGCCTAATACTCTAGATGAGGTTTCAAAATTCAAAGTTTTCCCAGTCCTAAGAACTAAATTTTGTGGAATTCTTAATAATGATGTATCAAAATACAGCAACTTAGTTTTAACCATATTAAGTTTTAGTAAATGCCCATAAATGTGTTCCTGAAATGGATTCTAAAATTAATCTGTCCCTATCATTTGACCCTCCTAATAATGGTAACAAAAAAAAAATAATAATCTGCCTATGAAGTGACATCATATAATAAGGAATTTAAAAAGCTTCCCAATGAGCTCATAAACACTGGGGCACTCCAAAAACTGAATTCCAATTATTTGAGAATTTCCCATTTTTCCTAACACAGTACTGCCTATTACCCAGGAAACCCTTGAACCAATTTAAAACTATTCCAACAAATCCCATTCAATCAACCTATCAGCAGCAGTGCATGGTCGACGGCGTCAAAAGTGCCCTGATTATCAAATTGTATTAACTCTGATGGGAAGTTTTGACTTAGCATAGTTTTAACCTTGATAACCGTTGTCACTAACAGAGACTCAGTATTATGCATTGGCCTATAACTGTATTGAGAATCATGAAGGCATTGATGTGAATCTAAATAAGACATAGTTTGCGACGTTACTACTGATTCTATTGGTTTAGCAACCCAAGGTATACTAGCAACTGGATGAAAGTTAGGAATAATTTTCTCTATCTCCTGAGGAAAATTGCCTTCTTTAAGTAATACATTAACCAGCAATGTTAACCAATCAACTAAATGAGCTGGAATTGTGTTCAATAAATGAAAAGGAAAATGGTCAAGTAAACAAAATTTATCTGCCATCTTTTTTAAAATTAGATTTACCTCACTTGGTAAAACTTCCTTAACGTCAGGCCATATTTGATCAGCTTTTATTGCACTGTCTTGTTTAACTGGTATATTTTGCAACCCTTAGAAAAGTCGAAATCTGAGTTCGATAGTGTAGATCTAATATTTTCTACCTTACTTTTAAAGTAGGTAGCAAGAGCCTGTGCAAAAGGTTGCAATTCTTTGGAAATTTGAGTAACTGATGATGAATTAGTCAAGTTCTAAAAAGTTTGAATAACAATCTTTGATCCAATTTTTCAGTTCCCATTAATTTCAAATAATAAGCTTTCTTTGCCTCTGTAACTGCAGATTTATAGGACTGAATCATTTCCCTCCATTCTAGCTTCTGATCTAAACTTTTGGTTTTTCTCCATGCCCTTTCCAAATGCCTGCATGATTTTCGCATGTCTCTCAATAAATCATTAAACCAAGGAGATTTTGTACCTTGCGGCTTTCCCTTCAATTTATCAACAGGGAATTGATCCAAAGCATAATCCCAATTTCTCAACATCTGGGATGAGTCCTCTAAATCATTAATTAAATGTCTTATTATAAAAGACCAAAAACCATCAGCCTCAATTTTCCTTTTTGGATTAAAAGTAGATCTTTCCTTAGTATCATTAAAAGTACGCTTATAATTATACAACAAATACAATGTAAAATTAGCCATATAATGACCAGACCACCCAACTTCAATCCAATCAACTTGAACAAATAGAAATATCTTGAATATTACTTTAAAAAGCAATTAAATTAAGTCATATGACTTTCTGAATATATTGAAAAATATCAAGCAATTACTATCAGGTACCCTTCTGGTCACGATGGATGTAGAATCACTATACAGCAACATTGCCCATGCAGATGGCATAGCTGCATGTGAGTAGCTCCTAAAAGCATCCATGCTGGACCATCAATACTCACCAGAAACTATTACAAAATTAATCAAATTTATTCTAACTCCCAACTATTTCCGCTTTAACAATGATATCTACCTACAAATCATGGGCACTGCGATGGGCACCAGGGCAGCACCCCAATATGCTAACCTCTTTATGGCTGAACTGGAAGACATTTCTGAATACATATCAGACCACATCCCTAAAGTACTACCGGTATATTGACGACATTTTTATGATTTGGACCGAGGGGGAAGAAACTCTAAAACAATTTACAGTTCTTTCAATACATACCATCCTACAATCAGATTCAAAATTGACTATTCCCCAGAAAAGTCAATTTTTTTGGACACCACAGTTTCAGTCAGCAATGGCTACATACAAACATCCATATGTAGGGAACCCACAGACAAATGCAGCTACCTCCACAAGTCCAGCTTCCACCCTCCACATATGAAAAAAATCCATTATTCACAGCCAAGCCACAAGATATCATCGTATGTACTCTGACCCAGGGGACAGAGAGGCACCTAAAAATCCTGACTGCATCCTTCAAACAGAAAGCCCCAAAATAATCTCCAAGAATATTGCCTCCTCCCTCAAAACACCCAGGGAAAATCTACTACAGTACAAGGAAAAGAAAGCTACGGACAGAACCCCACTTGTAGTGACATACAACCCAGAGCTGGGAAAAACTGAGGAGAATCATAAAAGATCTGCAGCCACTACTCCAGGAGGATGAATTACTGAAAGAGATATTCCCACCCCCACCAGTGCTGGCCTTTCGACAGCCACCCAAATTTAAAACACAAACGATGTGAGAAGCAAGCTCTCAACAGAGACCCATAAAGAAGTGAATGGCACACATCCTTGCAATGTATCCAGCTGCAAACTATGCCAAAACATTTCACAAGACCCCCACAATCATTCATAAAGGAAAGTATTCACATAAAGGAATCCTTCACATGCTCATCTTCCAATGTAGTATATGTCATCCAGTGTAAAAATGTGACGAAGGGTGCTATATTGGAGAAGCAAGCCAGATGCTGAGAAGAGATTTAATTTACATAGACACTCATATGAAAAATGCCAGTGCCAACCAGGATGTTACCTTTGTGAGACAGCATTTTACAAAGCCAGAACACTGTACCAATGATTTTATGGTGAGAATACTGAAAGGAAACTTTAATACAATACAGGAACTTAAGACCTTTGAAGTCAAAATGATCAAATATTTTGACACCCACCAGACAGGACTTAACAAAGATCTGGGTTTTCTAGCCCATTATAAACCATGAAATTTCACTGCTTTGTCACCCTCTGATCACCATGCATATCTCCCTGTCCCTCATCCTCTCAGCCCTCTCTGTTTCTCACCTAGCCCACCCCTCCCTCATCTCTTCAGACTGTCACTGAAATACTTTAATGTTTCACTTATATATGCTGTTACTTATCAAAATTTGCTTATTTCTGATCTGACGAAGAAGGGCTACCTTTGAAAGCTAATCAAAAAATGTATTGTTAGTCCAATAAAAAAGGTATCATCTTATTTTCTTTTTTCTGTTTTATTTTATTCTATTCTATTGAATGTTAGTAAGACAGTGGCCTGTTGGGTCATGGGTAGGAGAGAGCGACATGGGAAGTCTATGGTATTATTTGATAAAGTAATCCAGATAGTTGATACTTTTAAATATCTGAGCTTTTTGTTTGATTACCAACTTACTTTTACTGAACAGGTTAATGCAGTGGTTAACCATGGTTATATGATACTACGCAAATTGCGAGGGGTTTGTGGTTATGTGAATGAGAAAGATTTTCTGGTTCTGTTGTATGCATTATTTATGGCACACTATGATTATGCTAACTCTGTATTGGTAGGTATTATAGGTTTTATGTTAAAGAAACTTCAAACGCTCCAAAATACAGCAATCTGAGTGCTGGGGAGGGTGATTAAGACTGAATTGTTACTTTACTTTGTATGTCTTTTCATTGGTTACCTGTCCAATACAGAATTAAATTTAAATATTAACATTGACAGATGCGGTGTATCATGACTGGGCCCCATCTATGCTGAGTGAAGTGGAACAGGTAGATGTGAATCACTTGTTTACTCTTTCTAATAATACTAAGACTAGGAGACACGCAAAGAAGCTACTAAGTAGTAAATTTAAAACAAATTGGAGGATTCAAGATGGCCGCTGACTGAGTTGGACACTCCTGAGGACTCTCTGAAATTTTCATGATGCCGAAAAGAAGAGGCCGCCCGTCTTCCGCTGCCCCTCTAAGGCAGAGTTCCGCTTTAACTCAGGCCAACATACAGAATTTCCTTCAGAGAGCCCAGGTTCCTACCTCATCGGGAGGGAACCCGCTTGACCGTCCGGGTGGGAATGGAGACGCCTCGGCGGTCTCAGGGTTGGAGCTGTCGCTCAGCCCTGATGAAAGAGCTCCTCCCCCGCAGCCCTCTGGAACTAGCACGCCGGTGCAGGAGTCCTCTGTGCCGCTGCCGAGAAATGGTGCAGGTGAGAGGAGAAAGGAGGAATTGAGATCCGCAGAGGGAGCAGGCCCTTCAGAAGAACTGGGCAACCAGAGGGGAGAACAAACATCTACTAGTATGCCAGAACAGGTGAAGATTTGTGGAGCAACGCAAATGCAACTTTCTTCAACTGAAGCAATAGAGGTAACTTTTCCTATATTTGAAAAACCTAAGGAGGTGACACTTGATTCTCTTTGGCGTTTAATTGTGGACGTGGGGAAAATCCTAAGCCCACAAATAAAACAATTTACCCAAGATATAGCATGTCTTGATCGACGGGTGCTGAGGTCAAGGTAGAGTCTATATTGAACCAGCATAGTGAAATGGATAAAGAATTAAAAGATTTGCGTTTACACCAAGAGATAATAATTAAAGACTTAACAACACTTAGAAGGAGAACAGAATTCTTGGAAAACCTAACAAGGAATAATAATATTAGATTTTTTAATTTTCCTAAACAGTTTGGGTTACTTCCAAGAGAAATGCTATGAAAATATATTAAAGAGATATTAGGAGTTTCAGAGGAAATGATTCCTCCATTCACACAGATTTATTATTTGCCTTCAGAAAACCAAATATCTCAGAACAAACCAGCTCTGGATGTCTCGATGATATTGGAAGCCTCAGAAAGCGATTCAATAATTCCACCTACATTGATAGCTACGGTGGCTCTATCACCGGACAAGAACTGGTTGATGAGACTATTTTTTCAAAACAGAGAGAAGAGCTTTCTCAGATTCAAGGTTCAACTCTTCCCTGATGTTACTAAAGAAACACAAAAACGCAGACAAAGATTTTTGCTGATGAGACCGGGAGTACTCCAATTAGGTGGAACTTTCTTTCTTAAATATCCTTGCAAATGTGTAATAAAATATCTAGCAAATAAGTATGTATTTTTCGAACCCTCCCAACTCTCTACTTTTCTGGCAGCTAAAGGGAATTCGGGGGGGGGGGGGTATTGGATTAGAGCTCTTATCAAGTTAAATGAAGGTATCGATATAAGAAGTACCGACACAGCCTTAATTTCCACAAGATGATTTCTGCATATTATATCTATTTTGAATCTCATCATTGTGGAATTTAGTAAACGGGCAGTGTATATTTCTTAAAAAAATGTTATTTTCCTTATCACCTCAAATGTATGCCAATGTTTAATTTTCTTGACAAGTATTGTTTGCTTGTTTCTAATGTATAAATCAATCAATAAATAATAAAACAAAAATAAAACAAATTGGAGAAAATATTTCTTCACTCAACTAGTAATTAAACTCTAGAATTCATTGCCAGACAATGTGGCAAAAGAAGTTAGGTTAGCAGGGTTTAAAAAAGGTTTGGATAATTTCCTAAAAGTCTATAAGCCATTATTAAGATGGACTTGGGAAAAATCCACTGCATTTTCTAGGATAAGCAGCATAAAATCTGTTTTGCTGTTCTGGGATCTTGCCAGGTTCTTGTGACCTGGATTGGCCACTGTTGGGAACAGGATACTAGGCTTCATGGACCTTTGATCTGTCCCAGTATGGCATCGCTTATGTTCTTATGTTCTTATTTGTTATAGCCATATGTTCCTGAAAGGAATCTATGTTCATTGGATACTTTTCATTTAGTGGTACCAGGTGTGAGTGAGGCTCGGTTGATGACAAAGAAGGGGGCATTTTTTTGTTGTGGCTTCATTGTTATGGAACACTTTACCTTTTACCCTGTGATCCAAGAAATCAATAACTCATTTGAGTGCCTTTTGAATGCACATTATTTTGTAACTAGTAAAAGAGGCCCGTTTCTGAGCAAATGAAACGGGCGCTAGCAAGTTTTTCGTCGCCAACACCCCCCTCCCTCCCTGCCCAACCCCTTCGTTGTTCTGCCATTGCTCCGCACTCAACGTCATGACGTTTGATGCGAGGGCGGGGCCCAGAGCGATTTCGCAACCCCCCTGCCTCCCTGCCTGTGAACCCCTTCGTTGTTCTGCCATCAAGGTTTTCGTCGGCAACAACCCCCCCCCCTTCCTGCCTCCCTCCCTGCCTCCCTCCCTGCCTGCCAACCCCTTCGTTGTTCTGGCATTGCTCCGCCCTCAACGTCATGACATTTGACGCAAGGGCGGGGCCGTAGTGATTTCCCACCCCGCCTCCCTGCCTCTCTCCCTCCCTCCCTGCCAACCCCTTCGTTGTTCTGCCATTGCTCCGCCCTCGAGGGCGGGGCCTGGAGCGATTTTGGTGGCTTCACCACCACGAACCTTCAAACCTTTTTGAAGGAAGTCAGGGCTTGGCTTCACTGACGTCACTGTCTTCAGAACATTGAGGGTGAGTTTTATATATATAGATTACCTTTGAAATTCCTCAGTAGGGGACTGATTAGAGAGTGCATGTTTAATATGTTTTTACTGTGTGTGATTGAGCTTTCTTATCATTTATTGTAGTTCTTTTTTCTCATTTTTCTTATTGTGTATTTATATTCGTTTCTAATTAACTGTACACCGCTGTGATCTTGTTATAGTAGGCGCATTATCAAATGTAATAAACTGTAACTATTAATTTTTATATACTGAGCTGTTGCAAGCATATTTCTTGTGGTAATCCTGAAAACCCAGCTGGGAGAGAATTGAGAACCACTGCCCTATACAAAGTCGGACTTTAGTAGAGTAATTTGATAAACCAATTTGAATGAGCCTAAAAGTATGGGCAATGCAAGGCGGTCCATACTTGTATGTTAGGTATGCTCAGAGGTGGACATTGATGGAGCATAGGCAGAGTCTGTATGCAGGTATATTTACAACCAATGGTGTACCGAGGGTGGGGCCGGGTGGGGCAGTCCACCCCAGGTGCACACTGCAGGGGTGGTGCAGGGAGCAGCCATGTGGCTGTCAGCTGGCTCTGCCGGTTCCCTGTTCCCTTTGATGTTACTTCCTATTCCGGGGCAGGGACCTGGCTGAGCCAGCTGACAGCCGTGCAGCTGCTCTCAGCACCACCAGGAGGTAAAAGCAATGCACTGGGGGGGGGGGGGGGAGTTGGAGGTGATGCACCAGAGGGTGGGGTGATGCGCAGGGAGGATGTGCTGCATCCGGGGGGGGGGGGGGGGCAAGGAACACCACTGTTTACAGTCTTTCATAAGTGAACCCTCTTTCACACAGTGTACACTCCTTAAGAAGAATATGCCCTCTTGCATATAATGTGCATCTTTGCAAAGAATGCACACTTTTGAGAACATTCATTATGGAATGAAAAAAACAAAACAAACAGAAAATAACAACACGTAAATTTTTTGGGCTACCCATCCCTAAATAGCAAGCTCTATTACTAGATAAGCTATAGACTGAATTGGTCCAAAATGGGTCTTGCAAGTTGTAAATTGTCAGGAGATGAACTTTACAGACCTCCCAGATATACAAAACATACAGACAGAAATTTTATGAATGTTTGGCTTAATTAGATAAAAGAAAAATGCAAAGAAATAAAAAGGCAATTTGCGGTATCAAAAGCAAAACACGGAAACTCCCTTTCAAACCTCTTGAAAAGACAAATCATGTCTCCTTTCCAGTTTTTAACAAATGATCTATGTCTCCTTTCCAGATTCTCAATGATGAGGAGGGAGTCATTTCTACTGGAGCAAAAAAAAAAAAGCATGAAGCATCCACCATAGAGTGATAGTCAATAGTGAAAATGCAGGAGTTTTGAACATACCATCCCTCATCTAAAATGGAAGGGAATGACTTTATACCATGAAGCTTATGACAATGGATAGCTATGAAGTGCAGAATTTCTTTTTGCTGTGTCCAAACCTGAGCACAGACAGCTTTAGGGCCTGAGTTACCAAGACTTTTCCCCAGGGGAGTAGCCAGACAGCAGATTTTGGGTGGGCCTAGTCAAGAAGTGGGTGGGCACCAAGTGTTCTCCCCCCCCCCCCCCCCAGAGGGAGGTCTTCAGCTGGCGGAGCTTGGGATCCCCAGTAGGCAGCAATAAATATGTGCTGCTGTTGGGTGGGCCCCAGCCCACCCAGGCCCACCTGTGGCTACGCCACTGCTTTTCCCCTATTCTTTATAGCAAAAAGTATAGTAAATAAGATCTTTAGCGACATCATAAAAGAAAAATAAATACCCTGGAGGACTGGAGGAAAGCAAGACAAGTTCAATCATTAGGCTGGAGGAGTGATGCACATGTCAACAGTAGCAGGTAACTGGTATTTTTATTTGTCTCCCAGCACTAGCCCCTGCTCTTCACTGCAAAGGAACATTATTGGCCTCATTTTACCCACTTTTCCCCTTATTATTTCTTTTGACTAAGTGTTCCTCTAATACATCATGCACATCTGGAAGAGAGGATGAAGGGGGCCCAAGAGAATGCTCAAAGGGTTGATTTTAGTTTGGAGGGAATGCATGAAGCCAAAAGCAGCTGCTATACTTTCAAGTTTTTAAATACAATCGATCATTCCTTTCATCAGAGAATATATTATAGAAGTCATCACATGTGTACAATACTCATGTCCTTTTCAAAGATTTCAGAAAAATAATAGTGAAATCTGTGCAGAAAATCCTTTCCAGAATCTGCTAAAACTAGCAATGTAATTGTGCTTGTGATCTCAAGATAGAAAATGATGTGGCAAGGTGGTGGCCAGACCCAGAGGGATGCTTAGGGAGAAGCATAACCCCCAGAAGAAAGGGGGTGCTAATGCCTCTATACAGGTGATCAGTGAGAACTGCTGGAGGAGAAGCAGCCTAGAGGCTGGAGCACCAGACTGACAACCAGAGAAGCCTTGTCCAAATCCCACTGCTACTCCTTGAAATCTTGGGGAAATCAGTTAATCCTCCATTGCCTAAAATACAAACTTAAGGACCCTTTTATAGAGGCGTGCTAGTGTTTTTAGCGCACGCTAAAAATTAACATTACAAAACCTCCAAACAATGAAAAATTAGGCCTGCATGAAAAATTAGATCTATGTATGACAGTTGTTGTGGGATGGATTTGCAATTGTCTATGCAGGATCAGGTTTTAAAGTAAGATCTGCTTTTTTTCAGCTTCATCTGTTGACAAGGCTAAAACCAGTGTTATCAAAGTGTGATTTCAGGTCTGTGGTACAGTGCTTGATGATTTCTTGGATTGATTTCTGCAATGCTTTGTATCTGGGTATTGTTAAATCTAGAATACAGGCTTTGCAGATGACCCAGAATGCTGCAGCCAGGTTACTGGTTGGGACTTCTCAGTTTCATCATGTGTCCCCAGTACTTAGATCATTGCATTGGCTGCCTATTCAGTCTCGAATACTGTATAAGATTGCATGTTTGATCCATCAAGAGTTGTATTCAGAATGTAATTCAGAGGTAATTCATGTGTACTGTCTGTTGAGGGCTTTGCAGTCAGAAAATTTGATTATACTTGCAAATGACAAATTGAATGGTGTGAGATATGATGGTACTCAGACTGTGGCTGTTTCAATTGCTGGCCCACTGATTTGGAATGATTTACCAGGATATTTAATAGCACTTCAATAGTGCTTCATAACCGCCTATATTTTTTTCATTCTTCATATTTTAGGTTGTATATTGTGATATCTCCCATTGTGGCGCCCCCTTCTGGCCCTAGGGATAAGGCTTTTACTCTCTGCTCTGGGACACCTTCTCTCACCTTTTTGGGTTGCCCACAATGAGATACAAACTAAGACCATTCAGTAAGATGTAGGTTCTTTAATATGTCTAAACCAGGGGTGTCCAATCTCTGCCCTTGCCAGGCCAGGTTTGCAGGATTTCCCCAATGAATATGCATGAGATCTATTTGTATGCAATGGAAGCAGTGCTTGCAAACAGATCTCGTGCATATTCATTGCAGAAATCCTGAAAACCCAACTGGATTGTGGCCCTCGAGGTCCGAGTTTACGAGTTTAGACAACCCTGGTCTAAACTAAACAGCTTATAAGCTATCTTACAACATGGTGTCTCTTTACTCATATAACACCGGTGTTATATGAGTAAAGAGATGCCATGTTGTAAGATATCGTGATTTGCCAACAGTTACTTGGCCCCCTGAGGAAGCTTATATTATATAGCGAAACGGAGAGCCCCGTAGGGCAAGATCTAAAGCTAAGTAACATTAAGTAATTTTTACAATATCATGATTTGAGGAAAGAAAGATCACGATTGAGTATGATACATATATTTTACTATATAGAAGTGGAGTTTTTTTAAGACCGAGGATTATAACGGAGTCCGAGGAACGCTGGTGTTTGAGCACATTGAGCACAGTATCGCCATGCAGGGACTGCTGAGGTCTTTTTCTCCACTTTGAATTAATTGAGGTGAAAATAAGAAAGAAAAGAAAGAAAAAGAAAAAAAGATAAAAAGAATAGATACCGCATTGTATATTGATCAAGTGTTGAAGAGAGTTCAGCTCATCATTGACGTTATAGTGCAGATTTTTGCTGAAATTGTGTCCAGTATTTTTTGAAAATAATAGGGACCAGCATAAGGAATGGCAAGTCAAAGGCAAAGCACTGATAAGGAAGGCAAAGAGAGACTTTGAAAAGAAGATTACGTTGAAGGCAAAAACGTATAGTAAAAACTTTTAGGTATATTAGAAGCAAGAAGCCGGCAAAAGAATCGGTTGGACTTCTAGATGACCGAGGGGTAAAAGGGGCACTCAGGGAAGACAAGGCCATAGCAGAGAGATTAAAAGAATTCTTTGCTTTGGTTTTCACCGAGAAAGATTATTATCATTATTATTATTAGAATTTGTATAGCGCTACCAGATGCACGCAGCGCTGAACACCTGACATAAAGAGACAGTCCCTGCTCAAAAGAGCTTACAATCTAAATAATACAGACAGACAAGACAGTTACGGGTGAGGGAAGAGGTGGGTGAGAAGGAAGGAAGGGACAAGGGGAGGGCAATTGAGTATTGGCTAGGAGCTAAAAGCAGCAGTGAAAGATGTGGGAGAGATGCCAGTGCCAGAAATTGCATTCAATGCTGATGAGTCAGAGAAACTGAATCAAATCTCTGTAAACCTGGAAAATGTAATGGGGCAATTTGACAAATTGAAGAGTAGCAAATCGACTGGACTGAATGGAATTCATCTCATAATACTGATAGAATTGAAAAATGAACTTGCAAAACTATTATTAGTAATATGTAATTTATCTTTAAAATCAAGCATGGTACTGGAAGATTGGGGGGTGACCAATGTAATGCCAATTTTTTAAAAGGGTTCCAGAGGTGATCAAGGAAATTATAGACCGGTGAGCCTGACATCGGTGCCAGGCAAAATGGTAGACTATTATAAAGAACAACATTACAGAGCATATACATAAGCATGAATTAATGAGACAAAGCCAACATGGATTTGTTTGGATAACTTCCTAAAAGAAAAGTTCATAAGCCATTATTAAGATGGCCTTGGGGAAAATCTACTGCTTATTTCTAGAATAAGCAGCATAACATGTATTGTATTATTTTGGGATCTTGCCAGGTACTTGTGACCTGGATTGGCCACTGTTGGAAACAGGATGCTGGGCTTGATGGACCTTCAGTCTGTCCCAGTATGGCAATGCTTATGTTCTTATATAATGAAGGCTTGATTCTCACAGTGGCTCCTTCTGATTCCTGTGTCTTTTGGCTGTCTTAGCTGAGGCAATGAGCTTGGTAGCTGTATGTGACATGCCGGCCATCTTGTTGTTGCTCATAGCAGGGTACTATAGCCCAACCTCTGCCACCCTCCACCGATATGCTAGGTCTTTTTTTTTTTGGAAGCCTGCAATAACTTGTTGGGAATATGGGGGTTCTGGGTAAACTGTATTGAGGGTTACTGGATACTCTGGGCTTGCTGAGAAGGATGGCTGCTATGGAGGTGCTATGTTGTTATTACTGACATTGGGCTCAGAGATGCGTCCTCATGTGCCTGATGAGCGCTGGATCCTCCCTCTGGATCCAGCAGAAACAGCACTGGAGAGCCTACAAGTCCCACCTGGACATGTTTTGTTATACACCCTCAAACAAATTCCAACAGACGGTTGAGGGGAGCCAGATTGGAGGCTTGGTAGGGGGTGTGCAAATCTGCATGACCAAAAGTGCTGACTGGCATTAGGTGGGCAGGGGACTCGTGGATAGTTTTGGGACACTTTTTTGGGACATCGACACTTGAGCAGGGATGTGATGATGGGCAATCAGCTATGGCAGGTGTGACATAGGGTTTCATGGTCTGCCTTGGTGAACTGCTGCCATTGTTCATATATGTATGTAGGCGTGGACCAGAAGTTTAGGGCACTGGCAGAGATGGCTAGTTGCCCAGCTCAAGGCTGGAGATGTTGGGAGCAGTCCTGGTTTAAACCTTATATTCCAAAGCAGAGTGGGATTAGTAGTGCCTAATACTGGCCATTGAAAGTCCCATAAGACACCAGGATGGGGTGGTGATTGATCCAGGACTGTCCCAAAATGTGCAGCCTGGAACTGGGTGACTTGGTATCTCTGCATAAGTGGGGGAGCATCAGAGATATGCAGGCCCTTATTATAGATTTGGATGGGGGGGCCCTGTGAGCCTGGGGATCTGTTCTGGCATTTTCTGCTGGATCTGACTGAGCAAGGCTGTCAGGTTGGCTGCAGCATCACTCAAAAAAGTAGCTTTTCTATGGCTAAGGCTGGGCCCAGGGAATCTTGCCCCCCCCCCCCCCCCACCAACAGCCCTGCCATTGAGTAAGATATTGGCCAATAGTTAGAAATGAAGGATTATGCCATGGGATTTTTCAGTACTGGTTTACTCTGTTTGCTTCAATGAGCCTGGCTTTCTGACAAGGAAGCTTCCATTAGCTGTGAGAAATGGTACAATAGCAATTCTGGAAGATGTTTGAGAATCCATGCTGGGCACAGATCAAAACTGTCTCTCTGCTATACTAGTCCAGGAAATAACTTTCTCACTACTGTTGAATCAGGGGCCTTGAATTTATCTAAAACCTTCTTCTTGTGTACATGATACAGAAGGCTGAATGGCATTCCTCCTTCCTACTACTACTACTATTTAGCATTTCTATAGCGCTACAAGGCTTACGCAGCGCTGCACAAACATAGAAGAAAGACAGTCCCTGCTCAAAGAGCTTACAATCTAATAGGTGTCTGAAGGAGAAACACACAAAACCTAAATGTCATCTACATTTTTAGAAAAAAGTAGCTGATTCCTGACATATTGATCTGAGTAATATGCGACTTTGAGATGACACTGGATTATAAATAGCTCAAAGAAAAAGTGGAATGAAGGATATGATCTCTAAAATTATCCTTCTTTACTTTTTCTTCACACATCACTGTGGGCTCTGGAGTAGAGCATGACACGGGGACAAAGTTTGTCCCTGTCCCCGCCCCATCCCTACCTCGTCTCAGTGAACTTTGTCCCCATCCCTGCTCCGTCTCCGCGAACTCTGTCGCCGTCCCCGTGAACTCCGTCTCCGTCACCACCCTGTCCCCGTGAACTCTGTCCTTATCCACAGAAGCCGCAAACAGTTTGCTACAGCACATACAATCAAAAACTCTTTTCTTGTCTTATTCCATTCCAGACCAGTAACATAGAGAATGACATGGGAGGGGGTAACTGTTATCATAATCTGACTCCCTGACTGACCAGTTCAGCATAACCACAAACGAATTCCATTTTGGTGCACTACAGCTGCCATGTACACACACACACACTCGTTCAATCTTTTTACACTAAAAAGTTCTCTCTTGGCTGCAGAGTTGCAGACACATTTTGAAATTAAGCACAAGCAGTATAAAGCAGCTTACTGGTCTTCAGAAAGAGCCGCCTGTGTGAATGATCAATACTGATTGATGAATAAAACTGGCCTTGAGTTGAGACTAGTTGGGTTGGCTTGACTGGCTCACTCACGCTAGCTCCAGCTGCCAAGGTGCCGAGTCCTCAAGGAACTTGAATTGAAGACTGAAGTTTCCCTTCCCTTACTGCCCTGGCTTCAGTTCAATGCTGCTGGCCTGGGCTGGCTTCAAATTGTCAGTGATATGAGCCGGATCGGGGAAGGAGGAGGAAGAGGCAGGCTGGCTGGGTCTTCCGAGGCGGGGAAGAACAAGGTCTCAGTCAGACTCTCACTCAATCTCAGGCTGCCTGGCTGCTCTCTCCGACTTGGCTGTCCTCCCTTTCTTTGCACGTGCTGACTGCCGAGAGCGCCGCCACAGGAGAGACTCAGACTCCTCCTGTTTTAGTTCGTTGCTGAGCTGCTCTCTGTAATCTCCGATCCGAGTCCTAGTACTCCTGCGCCAATGGGATAGAGGGACAGTGAGAGAATCAAGAAGAGAGGCCAATCAGGGGTCCTCTCTTACACACGCACATCATGTGCGTGCCTGCATGCATGCTACTACTGCAGCCCGGGAGAAGGTGGAGTGAGCAGCCGAGAGCCGACATGATACTTGAAGGTAGGCGTCAGTTTTACCGTGGTTGCAGGGATTATTACCGCTCCAACGGGGTGGGAAAAAACCTCTGTTTGCACCCGTGGTACAACTTTTAATTTTTCCCCATCCGCGCAGTTTACAGTTTCCCCGCTCCCGTGTCATTCTCTACTCTGGAGCCATTATCCTGCACCAAATCCTCTCCAATTGATTAAATATACTTTTGACTCAAACTTCACCTAAACATATTTTATTTTTATAGGTCCTTCTTTTATGTAACCTAACTAGTAATATCATGGCAACCTAGCACCATGGGCTTAGTGAAGCTACCTTAGAAAGTTCCTTTATATAACCTTTGGAACTGCCACAAATTTGTCTGCATCTATTCAGACCTTTGACAGATCCTCTAGGTTGCTCCTCTTCCTGGTCTTGCTCTACCAGTGAGAATTTATTTATTTAAAAAATATTTAGAACTTGTTTATGTTACCAAAATCCTAAGTGGTGAACAATATAAACATCAGAGCACAGCAAGTAAACAATACAATATCAAATAGAAATCTATCAGAGAGTGTCCACATTTCTAGGGCACCCACGTTCCTTTTCACATTTTCCAAGATCGGGTTTTTACAGGCTAAAAACATATAACCAGAATTGTGCATAGGAAACTGATTTTCTTGAATCATGTCTTATGCTCTTATGTCAGTACTACACTGAAATCTACAATTGCTTTCCAAATTTTATGAATGCATCAAAGTATGAGATAATCCTGCATTTAAGATTCTTAAAAGCCCATTTTTGAAAGCCAGATATTTTTACATCTTGGACATATGTTGGTAGACCTCCCACCCAAGAAGAATTAATTTATCAATAACTCTCAGTAGCTGCACCTAGGCTTTGAAATTTTCAACTCCTTTATCTAATAAAAATTTGTAAATATTGATGTACTACTACTAAATATTGATGTGACTCAGGTCACCCATATGCCCTAGTGAAGAGATAATGTATGTATGGTTATGTGAATGAGGGCAGCCCTGGAGCCAGGATAAATTAGGCCACACAATGGATTACGGTGCACAAAATAATATTTATTGAAGATGTCAGGTATGGGTTCTGTTCCATTCACAGGTGGGGGAAGGGAAGTAAACATAAAGCTAGTCCTTGGAATGTTCTTTCAAGGCCTGCTCCTGCAGGCCCATGGTGTGCATTACCATCCTTCAACAAAACACCATACACTGCTGGGTTCAGGTCTAGGTTCCCAGCACAGTCTTAGCAGTTACTATGAACTGGCCTGCATCTGGCCAACACAAAGAAACAGGAGAAAGCACTCCACAAAGCGTATACAGGTAACAACAAGCAAATAACAGGGGTAAATACTCTTCTCTTGCATCCGTCTGCATGATGGACACAATCAATATTGCAGTACCGTGACATGGACAGATGCAAGAGAAGAGTATTTATCTCTGTTATTTGTCTTTTTTCTACATTCAAGACCTTTTTGACCCCTGAAGAAGACTTCTTGCCAAAACTTGGCCAAGTCGGGTCATTATCCAAAGGTCAATATCCAATTAAAGTGTTTATGGCAAATCCATGTTTTTCTTCTTCTCTGGACAACTCTGCTGTTCATTGTTGTGTGTGTTTGGCCAGGTCAGTTGTAAGATTCCAAGTTGACATCAATGGTCCATCTAGCCCAGTATCCTGTTTTCCAAACAGTGGCCAAGCCAGGAGCATTGGGCCACGGCTTTGCAGCCTGACACTCTCAAGTTGCTGGAATAATGATGCTTGCAAGGTGGCTCAGAAGCAGTACTATTCTTTTACCATAGGATTCAGCAACCTGAGGGGTTGAAATAGCACAGGTTGCTGAATCCTGTAGTAGATCAAGGTGCAGTAAAAGATAATCTTTTATTGCACCTTCATAACTTCCCCCACTAAATGTAGAGACTTATGTATATGTGGCAAGACCTCTAGAGTTTATAAAGATTGTTTCTACCAGTCTCCAGGAGGAAGCAGAAAGGTAAGCATCACTTATTCTGAGCTCCTATTTCACCATAAAAAAACTCCTGCTTTTTCCTTGCTTCTAGATTTTGCATTCCATAGATACCACCCTTGAAGTATTTGACTAAGTTCAGAACGTTTCTGCTATCTGATGTGATTGGCTGCATATTGGAGAAGAGGAGAGTGAAACACTTTGCATCAGCTCATGGGAATAGAGACTTCAGCCTAACTGGCTGCAGTTTTTCCCAACATTGCTGTGAGTCTGATCTCAGCAGTTTTCATGTTTCCTCTAGAGTCACAGTGTTGGATTTATTTTTGCCGCTGCAGTTATTGTTTTCACTGTGAAGTGCCTGCGGATGTGGACTTGGTAAATATTTCTATTCCTGTAAATTAAACAGACTTTGTTGAAACCACCAGCATTGAGGGGTCCTTTTACAAAGCTACAGTAAAAAGTGGCCTGCAGTAGTGTGGGTGAGATTTTTAGGTGCACGCTGGGCCATTTTCTACTGCTTTTGGGAAAAAGGCTATTTTTTTAATCGGCCAGGAAATGGGCCTGCGCTAATATTAAAACTAGCGTGCACCTATTTACAGCCTGAGCCCTTACCGCCACTCATTGACCTAGTGGTAAGGGCTCACATGCTACCCAAGCAGTAACCATGCAGCACGCACCAATGTGGGCGTGCTGCTGGTTACCGTCAGGAATGCCCCCCGCAGTAGAAAATAGAAAATGATATTGTACCACAGGATTCGGTGCATGCCAAACTCATAATTATCACTGGGTGCACACGCTACCCCAGCGGTAGTGCCGATTAGGCATGCGCTACCCACGTTAGCCCTCCTGCGCCTTTGTTAAAGGCCCCTGAATTCACCTGAATTACTTGGTGAGGAATTACTCTGTCTGAAACTGTGGTATACAAAACTCGGTGAAGGAGAGGTATAGCAACTTGAAAGTGTCAGGCCGCAAAGCTGGGGCCCAATGCTCCTGGGCCAGCAAGGTATGCTTCTCCCCAGTTTAAGCCCCACCCCCAAAGGCTACAGTTGACCTCCCTCCCCCATTTCAGACCTCCACCTTCCCTCACCCCCCCAAAGGGCTTTGGAGTCAAAAAATGGTCTACCATATCAGTTTTTCATTGTTATCTTTTCACTTTGCTCCAGGTGAATCTTCTACTGCATCACTCCACTGTAAGTTAGTTGTTTGCTGCCAAACCTCATGGTTAGATCAATTTGATTTTCAGTGGTTCTCAGCAGTGTGTTTTTCACTTTTGTCGTGTATACACAGTTTTTTTTTTGTTTTGTTTTTTACTGTAATGAGCACTGTAGTTTCATATTTTGTTTCCTGGTACTTTTCTATTGTTCCTTTCTAGTTTTCCTTTTCATTTTTCCTTCAGTGCCTTTTGTTAATGTCATAATAATTCAGCACATATTTGTCCTTCTCTTCAATTCAGTGCTAAGACTCGTTCAAGCGTCTATGATCAAAGGGTTTTGGTTTCATCTACTAGCAATCCACTGTGAGCTATGTTTTGACAGGCTGCAATAGTTGTTGACTTTTCACATAGCATATTATTTATGTTCACATATTCTGTTTTTCACTATTGACTCTGGTTTCCATGATGATCTCATATTTTGTTTTGTTTTTTTTGCAATTTTTTTTCTTTACTTAGAATTTTACAATAATTTCAAGAATACATCTTGATTGGCAAAGATGATTAATAAAGGAAAAGAATTACTATTATAACTCTATACAAATTTTCCATCTTATATAGACACAAAACATTTCAAACAAAAAACAAAGGAGGAAAGAAAATGTAATAGTTATAACTAATATGTTTACAATATAGGATGGAAATTTGAACAATTTCAATTATAATATTATAATATTCATCTATAGTCCACAACACGAGAGGCATTTCACTATTTCTGAGGAATTACAAAGAATATGAAGAAACAAAGATTCTTCCCTTTAGGAAACTGAGGGCTAGGAGGGAGTTCCTGGAATTCCTAACTAATTTGCGGAGTAGATGTAATTATTTGTCCTGACTGTACAGAAGGTAATAAGGTTATTTTAAAGTCTTAGAAAGTATTAAATTGTTTAGGGTCGAAAAACACATATTTTACAGAATTTAATTTCAAAACACATTTGCACAGAAAGTTTAACCAGAAAAGAGCACCCAATTTTTGTATCTTTGGGCGTAATCTAAGAAATTCTTTACGCCGTTTTTGGGTTGCTTTAGAAATATCCGGACACAGTCTTATTTTGTAGTTCATAAAAAGCTGTTCTCTATGTTGGAAAAACTGTTTAAGGATCCAGTCTCTGTACGGTTGTAATACAAAGGAGACTATTAAAGTCATTGGTATTAAGCCTACATTGTCATCTTCCAAAGTTTGTGTTAAATTCAAATCCAGGCTATCAAATGGTACTTCGGTTCCTTGGTCCTCCAGTTGTTCCTTCTCTTTTTTCTTATATGGTAGTAGGTAATAGAGTTTTGATATTGGAGGATATGCTTTCTCTGGAATCTTCAAAACCTCACTTAAATATCTTTTAAAGGTTATTATTGGGGCTATCAGAGCCTGTTTTGGAAAGTTTATCAATCTAAGTGTATTAGACCTTTGTGCATTTTCTAAAATTTATAATTTGTTCTGAAGATATTGGTTTTCTTTAATCAGGTTAGCTTGTACCTGTTGAAAGTTTTTTTTATTTCTTTCATATTATCCTCCGTTGATTTATCCAGAGTTTGTAACTTTCTGTCTAGTATAGGTATTTTATTTAATGAGGTTTGAGATTGAGCAAATAATGAGGAAATATGTTGTGAAAATAAAGTTTCCAGATTCTTTAAGGCTTCCCAAATGGCTTCTAATGTTATATTGTCTGGTTTCTCTCCCATCAAAGACTTACTTGGTAAATCTGCGTGTGTAGTTTCCTCTATTAGTCCCGTTTCCTTCATCAGCTGGTCTTGAGTTAGGGCATTCGCTTCCATTATTTCCAGCACTTCATGTGCAGTTGCTTTCAGTAGACTTCCATCCGGGTTGGGCTCCGCGTCAAGAAACCCCATCGCCTCTTGTGAACTAGGGGTTTTCCAGTCCATTCTCGGCGTGTCTGCTGGCATGAGAGGGGCTGACCGCTGTTTGGGGCTTAGTGTTGTTTCAGTCTCCAGGTGGAGGGGCGGCTCTCCTTCCCCCGCTCTCTCTGTCAACGGATTTCTAGCTCCCGATATGACTCCCAGAGTAAAGAAGTGCTCTAAAGTACCAGTCGACGACAGAACAGAAGCCGTGGTACTTGCTCTCTGTCTGCCCCTTCTCTTAGGCATTTTGAAAGGAAACGAGGAAATTTGAGGTACGTGGCTTTAGAGCATCTTCTCAACGCTCCCTCCCAGTTGCCATCTTGCCTCTCGATGTCACGCTTTTTTTGCAATTTTTTAAAAGATATTCAGATGTTTTTATTTTTGGTATGTGTCCTTCAATTGTTATCATGTACCTCATATGTTTTTATGTTTTAATTTTTTAAGCAATTAATTATTTATTTGGATGTATTTATTGTTATTGTATGATCGATGTATGATTTATTGGTAATTTAATTATTTATTAATTATTTCTTTTAATTACATGTTTGGTTGCTGTTTTATATTTATATTTTTATTCATTTAAGATATTTTTCTGCATTTTAGAGTTTATCGACTCTTGATGCAGGCATCATTGTTGCCGAAACATGGCTGTGTTGGGTCATTTTGTCCAAATTGTGCTATGCTGGTTGGAATAAAGACTACTTGACTCTTGAAGTTGACTGCATCTCCTCACTGTGCTTGTCCATAATAAGTTATCAGAGAACAGACTGAATATTACCACTATTCGGTTATGCTCTGCTCAGGCATGATCCACTTAGGACCAAATATGGTGCAGAAAAACTGGCGCTGATAAAAATTACTGCTAAGCACTTTTCTATAAATGGCACTCAGAGTTGGGAATCATTTATGGAATAGTGTTTGGTCCTGGGATCTGTACCCAATTTTGGGCATAAGGATTTACACCAACTGAAACCTGGTGTAAATTCTTGCGCCTAAATTAGGTGTGGATCTCCCTTATTCTGTAACATTGCTTGCAAATTCAAAGAATGCCCCTGATTCACCCATGCTCCTTCCATGGTTGCTCCCCCTTTTCAGATCTGGCGTAAAATTTGCACACGGATCCCAGCACCTAAAGATGCATGCATAAATTTAAATAGATGCCAATTAGCGCCAATTTATTGGCACTAATTGACTCATTTATCAATTAAATTGTGTGTGCAAATTGGGTGCATGCCCACGTTTGCATGCGCAGTTTTGAGCACCATATATAGAGTTAGAGTGATAGTACAGAGACGGTCTCTCAGTGCCTCTAAATATCCTGGTCAGCAGCACTTACCCAGATAGTAGGTGCTGTTATCCGGATAAATGCTTTTGAATATTGGTCTGTTTTTTAGATGTTTTGTTTGTTTTTGTTTTTGACTTGTTTATTTATTTATAGTACGTTTCTACCCCACATTTTCTCACACACGCAGGCACAATGTGGCTTACATAGGAGAATTAAAAATGACAATACAATAAGAGAAAATGGTGAGAGACAAGAATAGGCAAGGAAGGGGAAGGGGGCATAACAGATGCAGGGGTAAGCAAGTGGGACTATTGATTGGTTTACCACCTAGATGTATATTTTTGAAGGGGGTTTATCAAATTTTAATAAATTAAAACTGTCAAGCCTCTTAAGACTTGTTAACTGTAAAGTCTCAATATCTTGAAGTATAACCTTGGCACACCAGCACACACCTGAAGTCTCTTTATTTTTCTGAAGTTTCCTTTATTGAATAAACACAGATAATTTACTCACAGTCAGATGTTCAGGAGTGTGGTCCCAGGGCACAGAGACTCCGTAATTCTGAGAGCTGTATAAGTGGTTGGAGGTAGAAATCTGAAGAGAGGCAGCTTGATTGCAAAAGTGAGAAAATAGTTGAACAGGTAGAAGTGGCTCAGAGCTGGGTGACTGGAGAGTGCAATATCTCATTAGGAAGATATATTCAAGGTAAAAAACCAAGTTCGTTCCAAGGAGTAAAGCAGGACATGTGCTGTCTGAAGCAAGATGGAGAATGCCTCATGGAGAGAGAGAGAGACAGGGAGGTCAAGAAGGTTCACACAGGCCCAGGGAGGAGGAGGTAAAGACCAATGGGGACAGAGCCTGCCACCAGGTGGCAAGGGTGGTCCTAGAGGACCGCCCTCGATTGGAGGGAAAGGTCATACCTGACTGACCTCTCAGGACAGAGATAGTAAGAATGACCAGGAAATGATAGCAGGTAGACAAAGGAGCGAAGCTTGGCTGAAAAAGAGAGGAGGTCTGGGCAGCAGCACAAACCAATGGTAGCAGTTCTTATACAGACAGGCATTGCTCACGTATCTTTGCAGTGGGAACTGCAGCAATGAAGATCCTTAGAAGTGAGAATGACAGTAAAGGCATTAAACACATTTTAGGGTCACATTATAAACTAGTGCAAGGCTGTCAGAGGACAGAACAGAAACATAAATCCTAAATCAGAACGAAAGAGAGCTGTGACATTTAAGAGAAGCCTCCCATGGGATCAGGGGTGGACTGAGAATAGTCTGGGCCCCCCCGCCATGCTGTCGCCGCCCCCCCCTGCGATGCTGCTGCTGCCCCCACCACCAGTGCCTCACCCCCGCTGTGCTGCCTCCCTCCCACTGTGTTGGATCATGAGGAGAAAAAGAGAAAACCAAACATTAATCTAAAGAACACAATAACATAACCTCTCTCCAGTAGCAGGCATATTATGAATTTATGCAAAAGTCACTCAGGACCTGTACTGTACCATTTTATACAAGTAAAAGCGAGCCAGTTCCCCTAGCCTTTATTAAATTAATGAACCCAGTGAACTCTCTTTTCACTTATTTAAACATTGTCCCCCTCCCTCAGAATAATAAAGGATTCCCTGAGGAAAGCACCCTGTGTTTTAGAATAGGTGCGAGGCGAGCTGAGCTGAATGAATTTCAAAATTCATGGACTTTTTAAAACAATTTTCTTTTTTTTTTTTATTGGCAGGGCAGCCTAACACAGCAATTTCTTCTAAAGGGGAATCTTGAAGATTTTGTTTCATTCAGGGCAGGCTGAACAAAACAAAATCACCAAGATTCCCCTTTTTAGTTTAGCATAAATTGATGTGTTAGGCTGCTCTCCCTGCCAATAAAAAAAAGGAAAATTGTTGTAAAAAGTCTAAGGAATTTGATACTCAGGAATCAGGAGCGGTGCCACTCTGTTGCAACTTGCAAATAGAAATAGTGCCACTGCTGCTTTTAACAGAAGCTCTGGGGCGGGCTGATCTTTCTTCAAGAGGAGGAGGGGATGGAATCAGTTGAGGAGGGGGGTGGCTTGGCTTGCTTTGCCTTTAATGCCCTTAATTTTCCACAAGGTGGGTGCATACTTCTCAGAAGCTGAAACCACCGCGGTGACCGTGCTGCCGATTCCGAGTGAGTTCTTTCCTTCAGTTCAGTCAGTGCACACTCACTGTACTGTAGTGTCCGTTGTCTGACTCTTCAATGAATCCTGCCTGCAGTGCCTGGTGCGGTGAGGTCCACTGATGCAAGAACTTAACTTCCCTCTGCTGTGATCCACTCTTGCAGAAGAAGGAAGTTACCTCTGAAGGGGGGCAGGCCATAGGAGAGAGAAGTTCCAGCATCAGCCAATGTAGAAGCTAGCTGCTGGTACCCTTCTTGCGCGAAGAAACAGGAGGGGGGGGGGGGGGGGAGTTGGTGACAGGAGGTGGAGAAGAGCGCCAAGTGCCAGAGTAGAGTGGGAGCGAGAGAGAGAGAATGAATGTCGGCGACATCACAGTCAGTACATGAGAGGAGGGCGGGGGGTGACAGGAGCAGAGTGCTGACTTCAAGTTCTAAAGGGAGAGAGAGAATGGCATGAGTCGAGTCGTCGGGGTTGGGTTAGCACAAGAGAGAGAGGCGCTGGTGCTGTACATGCATCATGTGGGAGGTTAGCACTGGGTCCCCCACTGCCCTGGGCCCAGTTGCCCCTGCATGGGATAAAGCTTAGCAAATGGTTTAGTCCACATCTGTCTGCTCTCTCCCACCACACTTGTGGGGGTGATTTTATAAAGGTTTTTCTAGGTATAAAACCAGTTTTAGGCATGGTAAAGGCTTTTTATAAAACTACGCAGCTATTTACACATGTATGTGTGTACACACACACCTATAAGATCACATTGGTTTACCCACTTGCCATGTATAGACATTTCTAAGGGCGCAGTTTTGGTAAAGTAGAGCAAAATAATGATACACACACACATTTTGGAGCAGGTGTAAATGTGTGCCTCAGCAGATGAGTGCTATTGAGGTGGTGCTGGGAGTCCATTATGAAAGTACATAGGTGTCTATGTTGACTTTATAAAATAGGCACATTTTTGCACTTCTCACATAGGCACCATGTTACAGAACGAGGTGCAGTACTGTATGCCATTTCTGAGAGACACACCTACCTGGTAAGTATTCAATGGGTCCTTACAGTACCATATCAGAGATTTTTGGTAGACAATCCAGCTTATGATTGAAAAAGAAAAACGCCTATATTGCGACCCAAATCGGGAGATAGACGTTTATCTCACAAAAATGAATAAAGCGGTATAATCGAAAGCCGAATTTGGACGTTTTCAACTGCACTCCGTCACGGATGCGGACAAAGTTGATGGGGGCGTGTCGAAGGCGTGGTGAAGGCGGAACTGGGGCATGGTTATCGGGCGATCAGAGATGGGCGCCTTTCGCCGATAATGGAAGAAAAATATGCGATTTTAGCGAGAATTTAGGGCACTTTTCCTGGACCCTGTTTTTCCACGAATAAGGCCCCAAAAAGTGCCCTAAATGACCAGATGACCACTGGAGGGAATCGGGGATGACCTCCCCTGACTCCCCCAGTGGTCACAAATCCCCTCCCACCACAAAATATGCCGTTTCACAACTTTTTATTTTCACCCTCAAATGTCATACCCACCTCCCTGGCAGCAGTATGCAGGTCACTGGAGCAGTTATTAGGGGGTGCAGTGGACTTCAGGCAGGTGGACCCAGGCCCATCCCCCCCCACCTGTTACACTTGTGCTGGTAAATGGGAGCCCTCCAAACCGCCCCCCAAACCCACTGTACCCACATGTAGGTGCCCCCCTTCACCCCTTAGGGCTACAGTAATGGTGTAGACTTGTGGGCGGTGGGTTTTGAGGGGGATTTGGGGGGCTCAACACCCAAGGGAAGGGTGCTATGCACCTGGGAGCTCTTTTACCTTTTTTTTTGTTTTTGTAAAAGTGCCCCCTAGGGTGCCCGGTTGGTGTCCTGGCATGTGAGGGGGACCAGTGCACTACGAATCCTGGCCCCTCCCACGAACAAATGCCTTGGATTTATTCATTTTTGAGCTGGGCGCTTTCATTTTCCATTATCGCTGAAAAACAAAAACGCCCAGCTCACAAATTGTCGAATAAAACATGGACGTCTATTTTTTTCGAAAATACGGTTCGGTCCGCCCCTTCATGGACCCGTTCTCGGAGATAAACGCCCATGGAGATAGACGTTTTTGTTCAATTATGCCCCTCAATATGAGCAGGCCGGTTAGTGCAGTGGGTTGAGAACCTGGGGAACTGGGTTCAATTCCTGCTGCAATAACTTAACCCTTTTACAAATCGTGCTAAAAAGTGGCAGCACTATTTTTAGCATGTGAATTTCCCGCACATTGAGGCTGCTTTTAACATAGCTGTAAAATGGCCACAATTTCTTTTTTTTTTCTATTAATGACTATGCGCTAATTTCCCAATTAGTGCATGGCCATTAGTATTATTGCCACCTATTTACTAGGCAGTAACGGCTCCTGCGCTAAACCCATGCTAATCGGCAGTGTGCAGCAATTTGTCAATTAGTGCAGGGCACACCTACTCTCCGCCCCCAAACATGCCGCCGTGCTAAAAAATATTTTATATATTTTTAATGTGCGATTGGCACATGCCGATCTCAGAACTACTTTGGGATGCCTGAGTGCGCCCCACGATAATGCCTTTTAACATGCGGTAAGCACGCATTAGTGCTTACCGCCGCTTAGTAAAGAGGCCCCTTAGATTGTGAGCCTATTAGGGACCGAGAAAGTGCCATTTGTACCACAAAAAGGCAGTAAATAAATAATCTAACATGCTATATAATATTTTCTTTTCTATACTAAACTAGACAAGGCGGCCATTTCTAATAGATTTCAGACACAGAGAGGACATTCACGATAAAAAATACATAATGCAAACTAGTCTTTTTTACATGCAAATGAACCAGTAGTTATAACTGTGTAAAACCTGTCTTCTAAAATTTTGATGTAACAAATTCCAGTCTAGCTGTTGATCTCCATGTTTCTGTTGTACTAAATGTACCTGTACCATAAACTGGTCTCTAGAAACATTGTGGCCTTCTCTAGTTGTCTCTTTTATCATTCTATTTATTAAGTTTGGAAATAGACAAGTTACGCATAAAAATAATAGGTACCAGTATACATTATAAGTCACAAAGGGGGCCTTTTACAGAGCGGCGGTAAGCCCTACGTGTGCTTACCGCTCGCTCTTTCGGGACTACCACTGGCCTAACGCAGCCACCGGTGGTAGTCCCGCTTCAAGCACATGCCATGGCTTGTACGGCGGTAACCTGGCAATAATTGGGCATTGCCGGTTACCGCCGGGTTAGCGCAGGAGCCCTTATCACCACCTCAGTGAGTGGTGGTAAGGGCTCCCTGTTGCATGGCCATGTGGTAAGAGTTCTCTTACCACATGGCCATATGTGCTGGGGGCTTTTTTTTACCTGCTGCGGTAAAAAGGGTCCTGGTGTGTGGGAAAAACGGCACCCGCTGCCAGCGCAGGGCCCTTTTTCCTACAGCTTGGTAAAAGGGCCCCCAAAAAACAAATGAAATCACTAACTACCGTCCAGTAGCATCTATCCCGCTGGTAATCAAACTGATGGAAAGCATGGTAACCAAACAACTTACTGATTATATAAACAAATTCTCAATATTACACGAATCACAATCAGGATTCCGCCCCCTCCACAGCACTGAAACAGTACTAATTACTCTCCTAGCCAAATTCAAGCAGGAAATAGCAACAGGCAAAAGCATCCTTCTCCTCTAATTCGACATGTCTAGTGCATTCGACATGGTAAACCATAATATACTACTAAGACTACTAGATTACTTTGGGATTGGTGGAAAAATACTTAGCTGGATCAAGGGTTTCCTAACCACAAGAACATATCAAGTGAAATCAAACTCAAACATATCATCACCGTGGAAAGCAGACTGCGGAGTACCTCAAGGATCACCGCTCCTCTTCAACCTAATGATGACCCCACTAGCCAAGTCATTATCCAACCAAGGCCTGAACCCTTTCATCTATGCAAACGATGTCACAATATACATTCCTTATAAACACGAACTGACAGAAATCACCAACGAAATCAAGCTCAGCTTGAACATCATGGACTAATGGGCAAATGCATTTCAACTAAAACTCAATAAAGAAAAAACACACTGTCTCATCCTCTCATCCCAATACAGCACGGGCAACCCCACAAGTATCAACACCCCAGACTACACCCTCCCTATCTCAGACACCCTGAAAATCCTCAACGTTATATTGGCCCATAACTTAACACTAGAAAGCCAAGTGAAATCCACAATAAAGAAAATGTTCCACTCAATGTGGAAACTCAAATGCGTGAAACCATTCTTCCTGAGGGAAACATTTCGCAACCTGATACAATCAATGGTACTAAGCCACATAGACTACTGCAATGGAATTTATGCGGGATGCAAAGAACAGACCTTAAAGAAACTTCAGACCGCCCAAAACACAGCAGCCAGGCTTATATTTGGAAAAACGCGATTTGAAAGTGCAAAACCCCTCCGTGAAAAACTATACTGGCTCCCAATCAAACGCATTGCCTTCAAAATCTGTACCTGGTTTACAAAATTATCTACGGTGAAGCCCCGAGATACATGACAGACCTCAATGACATACCAACCAGAAACACATCCAAATCAACAAAAACATATCTAAATCTGCACTACCCAAGCTGCAAAGGACTTAAATACAAATCAACTTACGTATCCAGTTTTTCGTACATAAGCACACAACTGTGGAACGCATTACCAAAAGCCTTGAAAACAATATACGACCACCTAAACTTCTGGAAATTACTAAAGACTAACCTGTTTAAAAAGGCATACCCCGCAGATCCAACTTAAATGCCTGATCTGTGCAACACAACAAAAGAAAGGAACATAATGGACATAACACAACTCTTCCGCTGACTGTTCCACATGAACTTTATCTTACCACAACATCACTTTGTATTTGTTCACACCGGAGTCTGCGAACGCCTCTCCAGTACTATGTAAGCCACATTGAGCCTGCAAATAGGTGGGAAAATGTGGGATACAAATGTAATAAATAAAGCAACCAAGCAATCAAGAGGGGCGCAAAACTGGAGGAGAGACAGGGATGCAAGAACATGAGAAATCATCTGAAATCCAGGGTGCAAGTCAAACAAGCGCTAGTTGAAAATATAAATCAGTCACCTTTATAATAAACCATTTTAAAGCAATATTTACTAATGGCCATCTGTAGATGCTGAACTGATTTTGCTTATGGAGTGTACTTCAGAAGAAATTAAAAATGAGAACGTTTTTGACTTGGTTCCCAGAATACATAATATTTTTATATGAAGTACAACATTTAGCAGGGTATTTCAGACAAAAAAAGGAACATGCATTTTAGATATATCAGCTTGCAAAGCAAGGATCATTTTTCTTTTTCTCCTCGGGAGACAGACATGGGGAAGCTACTGCTTGCCATGGGAGTGATAGCATGGAATGTTGCCACTATTTGGGTTTCTGCCAGGTGCTTGTGACCTGGATTGGCTGCTGTTGGAAACAGGATACTGGTCTAGATGGACCATTGGTCTGACCCAGTATGGCTATTCTTATTTTTTTTATGTAATGTGGAAGACATCAAGAAATAATCTGACCCTACAATCATAACTGGATTATTTTACTGATTCTCACCATAGAGAGACAGTCTCTCCTTTCTTTTTCTGTCAGTGAAAGACATTTCAGCTCAAGATCAACTGGCTATGTGTTTCCTATAGGAATCCCTCTTATTTTTCTTTGGGCTTGTGTAGTCCAAATTGCTTCTCTTCTCTCTCAGGCCTTGTGTAAGTTAGAGAATGACACAGGGACGGGGACCCGCAGTAACCACGGGGTTGGGTTCGGGGACAGAGCTTGCAGGGACTGTGTGGGGACAGATCCCACAGGGACGGGGACAGATCCGACGGGGATGGGGACAGAGCTTAGACCGCCGAGATACTGGGCCGGGCCTGGGGCAAGGCCGCCCCCACCTCTGCCGCCCCCCCGAGGCCACCGTGCCACAGTCCCCAGTCTCCACCCATCCACCCCTGGCCCTGTCGACAGTCCCCCTCCGTCCGCCCCGGGCCGGGACCCTGCATTCAAATCACAGCGCCTCAATTTTGTCCCCCCTGCCCCCCCTCTCAGCGGCCCTGACAGAGCCCACGAGGACAGGGACAAACTTTGTCCCTGTGTCATTTTCTATTTTGAAGCCTGTTAATGAACTGGACTGTTATTTATGTTTCAGTGATGCAGACAACGGTAAAAAATCATAACAGTGCTTCATAGGGCATATTTCTCCCCTCTAGGGCATACAGAATGGGTTGTATTTTGTACCCCTGGACATTTTAACAGGGTGGTTAGGATTCCTTGGGGTAGTAGAAATCAGCTATTGTTGGGGTTGGAAGGGTAGAGGGTGGTGGTGAGGAGGGTTATTATAGCTGCTCACTGTTAATATTGCTTTCTATTTGTAAAGATTTAAATATAAAATCATAATTGTTCAAGGCTTCTGCAGATGAGGACAGAGCCCATGGGGACAGTGGGGGTGGGGACAGAGACAAGGCCTGCGGGAACGGGGTGGGGATGGAGACAGAACCTGCGGGGATGGGATGGGGATGGAGACAGAACGGAGGGGGGGGATGGGGACAAACTTTGTCCCCGTGTCATTCTCTAGTGTAAGTCTCTGAAACTGCCTCTCTTCTTCACTCTGACCTTCTCAGGCTTGCACACCTTCCAACAACTCTGTCTTCCCAGCTACTGACCATTGTCCTGAGTTGAAAGGGTCCTTTAAACTGGCCAATCATAGCATCTCTGCTCTTGCAATAGGTGGAGTCCAGGCAGTATCATTCAGCTTCCCAGTTGCATTGCAGTCTGAAACCTTGATGCCATAGTCCCATTCCTTTTTATTTCCTTTGTAAACACACTGTCAAAAAAAAAAGGAACTTCTGTAAGGAGGCTTTGCACTCATAAGGTTGGGAGTACCCAAAGAGAAGTTGTTCCTGAAGGGGGTTGGAGTGACTGAACTATTCAGGGTCCAGTTGTGATGAAGGGTGCCTAGCAAGACTGAAGATGCTGGGAGATACCCTTTGGAGTGGAAATCAATTTATTCTTGGAGGTTCTGGAAACCTGGAGATGTGAGATTGGGAGCAGCTGGTAGAATACTTGCTTAGAAATATGTGATGTGAGTTGGAGCAAGGATATTCTGTGAAACGTCATAAAGGTCAGAGGTGCTAGTTCCTGTCTGTGAGCATACAGAAGCAGAGGATTCCTGTCGCCTGGAATAGATGTAAGGAGGAAGAGCCCCAAGATGGTTTGAAAAGAAAAGTATCTACATTTCTTGACTTCTGTTTTTCATTCTGATACCCTTTGCAGATACCTCATGCTGAAGGGAGACCAGGGGCTGCATATCACTTCACTACTTAGTGTGACCTCACCTCCGGAAACAAGGGCTCACCCTACAAATACCTTAGCAATACCTCAGATGACCCCCTGTCAGACTAACAGAGGTGAGATTCAATCATTAAAAACTATCCTCGCTTTCTTGTTTCTAAAACAAGAAGGGAAATTAAACTAAATAAGAAACTCAGTTAAACGAATATTGAATTCGGAAATAAATTACATTTATTGACTTGCAAGTGATTTGTTATAACATTTTTTCTTTTTCTTGTTAGGAAAATAACAAATATTCACTCCAGCAACGCTTAAAGACAATTTGTCAGATAAGTATTTCTCTTTAAAAAAACATCGGCTATCACATCAAATTTTACATAAACAGTGCTTAATATTTTTTTTCTCCTTGAAATTGTAAGGGCTGATTCTTTGCTTTGTTCTTTTTCTTTCAGGTTCTCTTCCAGTCGTGCATGCAAGGTAAGTATAAAATCTGTAGCTTTGCTTTACTTCTCCCCCCTGTTTAGTGATAAGTCTCTTTCTCTAGGGTTAATAATGAAGGACCAAAGGATACTTCCTTGATCTTCTATCCTCTTCTTTCTTGGCATGGACTTCCGTCTTCACTGGCCAGCATGAGCTTGATAGAAGATTTGACTAACTTGTACTTGATAGCAGATCCGCTTCACACTCCTACTACTCTATCTCAAAGAACTTAAAGAAAGAAAACCTGTTCCCTACATATGCATTCCATTAGTATATTAATATTTTTTTCCTATTTGCTAGCTACCCCAAGTAAATAAAAATATAATTAGGTATCCCTAAGCTATAACCCACCCTCAAAAGATTCTTAAAAAAATATATAACCTTCAGATTATGTCGTAATCTGAATTTTAAACTTATACCTGTTAACAGCTCTCAGGCATTAAAAATATAATTCAAAATAACTTTCTTTGAATTATTTTTAACTTTCTCTGGATTATTTATTTATTTTACAGCACATCCCTCTTTATATATAAGTTCCAATTCAATTTTCTTTAAAACAGGTAATGGCTGTATTTTTCTTTCTTATTAAAATAAAAACAGCACCCTCAAATATTAGGGCACTGATCCAGATATTCAGTACAATATCTCTGTGCTTCAGTTTTTATCTGAGCCCATATTCTGAACCTTTTAGGTCACACCAGGTCAAATTAAATATTTTATTAATCAGAGCTCTCAAGAACTGAGCTAAATTAAGGTAGTAAAGTTTAAGTTTAGGAAAACTACCTCCAGCTCAGTCTCTCACTCACCAACCTCAGAGCCAAAAATACCCGCGGGCTCTTTGTACTTAACTACTACAATTCTGTGCATTCACACACACTACATTCAATCACAATTTACAATGTTTCTTCACTGATAAGTAATTTCTTTAACTTTTCTGAGGGACTCTAACACCTGCGTCCTCTCAGCAGCTCAATACCCACCCAACTGTCCCTAAAGACAGTTTAGAATCTTAACTTAACCTCCCCGAGCTCGTGCCTTAAGCACGAGCCTCCTGCCCCGTTAAATCTCTTTATTTTTAAAACCACAGCCTTTTTAGACTCAATTAAACAATTTTTAAACACCTACACAGACACAGCTTGTTCAATTACAAACAAAGATTTGTACCTGGTGACTCCTTCAGCCCAAAAATCCTCTTTTCCTTGTGGCACGAGCCTCCTGCTTCTCTCTTCCACGAGCCAGCACCGGCTCGTGCCACCTCCGATGCACCCAGCTCTCCTTCTCTTCAACCTGGCGCGTGCAGCGCCCACAACGTGACTGGCCACATTATTAAAACAAAAAAACGCTGGGAGAGTGCACCGGAGCACTCCCCCATTCTTCCTCCGGTCCCACGCCGATTCTATTTTAATTTCGGAACCGGCTCGATACCTTAAAATAGAGCCGGTTCCCTTAAGAGAAGGAATCCTCGGGCCCTGCGTCAGTGTGACGTCATTACGTCGACGTCAGACTCTGACGCATGGCCAATCAGAGTCCAGACTCTCTTCAGGCTTCCTCTCTTCACTCCTCCTCACTGCTCCTCGATGCGGCCTCACTATTGCCGCCGTAGCGCCAACGCGCCGACGCGCCGATGCGCCGACGCGCCAAAAACATGCTGGTCCCTGTCATGTGAAAAAAAACATGCTGGTACAGCGAACTTGCTGGTGCAGCGAACGCAGCCGAAAATCTCCCCATCAGCTGACGCTACGACCCCGGAGCCAGGTACATTTTTTTTATTTAAACCCTCTATGGGTTACATTCGTGCGGGCTAAAAAAATTAAAAATTGTTAACTAACAATTTTTCTGTAAAATTTACTACTTCAATTTTATATATATAATTACTATCTTAACATCACACATCTCACCCTCATTTTCTACAGCTTAACATTTTTTTTTTTTTTTCCATTAAATATAAAATTCTATATATAATAATGTTCCTTAAGGAACGCAGGCCTCTTTCCTCTAGTTACCCTCGAAGAACTTCTAACCTCCTTTGAGGAACCAGAGAGAACAGTTACATCCTCCTTCTCCAAAGGCATTGTCATATTACCGGTCGATGCATCACACAACGGTACATTTGTAACCGTATGAATGATGTACCATTCAGTTTTTTTAATTGACTCATTACTCACAGTACTTTCAGGCATATCATTTGTTTCCTGAATTACTTTTTGTTTCCGTAAATTTTCAATATTAACAGCTTGAGTTTCCGAGACCTTTCGCAACTGGTCTCTATGTAACACTTTTGTGACTCCCTCTTTGTTTTGTATTCTATAAACATTAGGAGCATAAACTGTAATTACTTTATACGGTATAGAACTCCATACATTCTCTAGTTTATGTCTACCTCTGTAACCCTGATCTCGAACCACAACCCAATCTCCAGACTCCAATTGTTCTCCTCTGTTTTTCTGGTCAAAATATTTTTTATTCTTCATCCCCGACTTCTCGGAGACCAAGTTTGCTATCTCGCGTGCCTCCTCCAAACGTTGTTTTCTTTTATCTATCCAGTCGCTCAAGGTAACCTCATCTTTCTCCAACAATTCATGCGTCTCAAAAGTTTCAGGCAGGAGAGAGTGTCTACCCAAAAAAAGATATGCAGGCGTATATCCAGTAGAGCTATGTACTTGACTGTTATAAATCTGACTTATTTCGCCCAAATAGTCAGACCAACTCCTCCTCTTATCCTCGGACAAAGTTCTTATAAGTTGACAAATTGTTCTATTAAATCTTTCACACCTGGAGTTCCCTCTTGGGTGATAGGGTGTTGTTCGGGATTTCTTTATCGCGTACCATGCACATAATTCTTTAATCACCTCTGATTCGAAATTTCTCCCTTGATCTGAGTGTAAACGTTTGGGAACACCATATACTGTAATCCAATGTCTGAGAATCATTTTCGCAGTAGTTTTTGCTGTCTGATCTTTGGTAGGTAATATGACGGCAAACCGTGAGAACATATCACACAAAACTAGCACATTTTCATAGCCCTTCGAATCTCGATCTAATAGAGTATAGTCCATGGCTACCACCTCAAGTGGCTCTTTGACTGTGAAACAAGACATTGGGGCTCTTTCCTTCGGGCAAACTTCCTTTGCTAGAATGCAGGAAATACAGTTTTCCACCCAATGTTCTACATCAGCTGACATCTTTATCCAGTAATACTTTTCCCTCAATTTCTCAACATACTTTCAGTGGAGTAATGCCCAGAACAATCATGATGCAGTTTTAAAAGTTCTGGCTGTTGGGCTCGAGGGATTATCAGTTGATAGATCTGTTCCCTCGTTCTCGGATGCTCTAATTGCCGGAAAAGAATCTTATCTCTTAAAACCAAACGTTTTCTTTGTGCCCAATATTTTTTTATTTCCAAAGATTTCCCAGAAAGATCAGGGGAACTCCTCTTTTCCATCCAATCAATTATTTCCCCAATTGCACTGTCTCTCCTCTGAGCCTCTATTATTTCCAAGGTAGTGTACATGGAATTCGCTTCTGCCGAAACGGTAGCCTTCAACACTTTCTGCTGCTTTACCCGGGACAAAAGGTGCTTTGCTGGAAAAACCCAGAAGTCTTTTTCTGTATCTTCTTCTACATTTTCCTCCTCTTCATGTTTTGGTAATCGGGATAATACATCCACATTCTGGTTTGTTCTGCCTGGTCGGTATTCCACTTCAAAATCTAGCTCAGCTAGTTGAGCTAGCCACCTCTGCTCTACCGCCTGAACTTTGGCTGAACTTAGGTACTTCAGTGGATTGTGATCTGAGCGTACAATGAATTTCTTATATAGTAGGTATTCCCGAAATTTCTCGGTGGCTGCCCACTTCAGCGCTAACAGTTCCAATTTAAAGGCCGAATAATTTTTATCATTTCTCTCAGATTTACGGAGCCCCCGGCTCGCATAGGCAATTACTTTTTCTTCTCCATTTTGTATTTGTGAGAGTACCGCTCCCAATCCTTTGAAACTGGCATCCGTCGTCAAGATGAAAGGTACATCAAACACCGGGAATGTCAACAGTGGGGCAGACATGAGTTTCTCCTTCAAAGCTTCAAATGCTTCCTGGCACAGCACATCCCAAACAAAAGGTACTTCCTTATGGTGTTTCTTGGCCTTTCCAGTTAACCGATGCAATGGTGCTGCTATCTGCGCAAAATTCTGCACAAACTTTCGATAGAAGCTTGCGAAACCTAAAAAACTTCTCAATTCGGACTTTGTCTTTGGCGCTGCCCAATTTCTTAATGCACTGGTCTTCTCGGGGTCAGTGGCCACCCCATCCTCGGACACCACATATCCCAAGAAGGTCACTTTCTTACTGAACAATTTGCACTTTGACGGCTTCAATTTCAATCCGCACTGTTGTAAGCGTGTAAAAACTAGATCCAATCGTCGCAAATGTTCCTGGAAACTGGAAGCGTACACCAGGATATCGTCCAGGTAAAGCAGGAGTATTTGGAACACGTATTCTTGGAGCACCATCTCCATTAACCTCTGAAAGCTTGCCGGGGCGTTGCATAAACCGAATGGCATTCTATTCCACTCAAACAACCCGAACGGAGTGGTCACTGCCGTTTTGTTAATGGACTTGGGATCCATTCCCATTTGAAAGTATCCGGATGTAAGATCAAGCGATGAAAACCACACGGCATTTCCTAATGCATCAATAGACTCTTCAATTCTTGGTAACGGGTATGCATCCTTGATGGTAGCGGCGTTCAATTTTCTATAATCGCAACAGAATCTTAGGGACCCGTCTTTCTTTCTAATAACCACCGCTGGGGATGACCATGGACTTGTACTCTGTTGCAGAATCCCTTGATTTATAAGCTCGAACACATGTTGCTTAAAATCCTGATACAAGTGAGGCGAGACCCTCCTGTATGGCTGCTTAATGGGAGCCACATCACCAGTGTTAATCGCATGGGTTGCCATAGATGTGAAACCAATGTCTTGATTGTTGACAGAAAACACTTTCTTGTGTTTTATTAGAAGTTGTTTTAACTCTGCTGCCTGACTGATGGAAAGCGACTCCCAATCGACTCTGACAGCTGGAATTTCCAATTCTCCTTCACCCTGACTTTGATCTCTTCCCACGTCCTGATCAAGGTCCATTTCCTCTTCGGGGCACAAGATGATATCTGGCTTCCAAACTTCGGCCACTCTAGCCCTCGGAGGAATGACCAATTCCTTAGTCCCCACATTCATGACTCTAACCAAGATATTCCCTTTTTTTGGTGTGACCAATGCATTAGCCACCAATAATCCACCTGCCGAATGCCCGCTTCTTGTACCCGTTACCATCATTGTACAGGCCCTCATACCTTGCACATTCTGGCATTTTCCCTGTAATATTCTTTCTGCCATCGGAGGGATAACCTCAGGACTCTTTCCAACAGTTTTAACAAAACCCAGATGCTCAGAAGTGGTTCTCTCAAACACTCTCCTTTGTTCGATTGCTGCAGAAATACTTTTTAAATCTTGTACCCCCAGATTCTTTGTTAAATTGTTCAGGTCCTTAAACAATCCATCCAAGTATTTCAGCACATTCATACCGACAATTCCGGGAACTGATTCCTCCCCTTCGGATGTGACTTTAGTGTCCCGGACCACAAAAATACATCTCTCCGGAATCCTTTGCCCCATGCACTGCACTTCCGCCGCAATGCACCCTATCACTGGTAATGCGGTTCCATTGGCCACTGACACATTTATCCAACTGGCATCTTGTAGTTCATCCACATTTTTGAAATTCTTATAATAATGACTTGCCAGTATGGTGGACACATTGGACCCAGTGTCCACGGTACAATCCGTAGCTACTCCACCAATCAGTAGCGGAATGACTGGACTAGCTCCTATTGCTTTCTCCTGCAAGGAGTTCCAATCTTGCGTCGAAATTTCGGACTCCAAGGTTTGTATCTTGGCCTTTTGTGTCACCGCATCCCCCTGTCCTTTCTCCGGAACATTCCTTGCAAAACTGGTGCTTGGCTGCTCATTCTCTGTTCTCACCAATTTAGGCACCGCTTTCTCACTCCTGCAGAAACGAGCAATATGTCCCAGTTCCCCACAGTTGTAGCACATCACTTTAGAATAGTCCCTTGGCACATATCTTCGAGCAACCTCTGGTTCTCGTCTTTGTCCCACTCCATAAGACGATTCCCTCCTTCTCTGTTGGGACAAGAAATCCTCCTGCTTCTTTTCCATCCTTTCCAGTCTCCGAACTATTTCTGTTATAGGGTCTCTTTCCGCAAATCCCCCAGTTGCACCTGCCGTCATATAAGAGGGCATCAAATCCGACTTGTCCCGCTGCAGTATTCGTACAGAGCACTCCTGCGGTCGATATGGACGCCTCTCCTCCTCAGCCCAATTGATGGCGGCTTGCATAAGTTCCTCGAACGTTAACTCCGGGTTCAGTTCTACCCGACGGCTCATCTCCTTTCTCAGAACATCATCTCTCAAGCCTAAGATCAGTTGTTCTTTTAAAACATCTTCGGGATTCCCCACCCTCTGAGGATCCCTTGATCTAATGGTGTGCAATCCCTCTTGCAGTTGGTAAGCAAATTCCCGGATGGTCTCTCCTACCCTCTGACGTCTATCATAAAACTCCTTCACCTTAAGCCCTAAAGGTACCTTATCTCCGTAAACTTGAATTAGCAAATCAAAAATGTCGTCCACTGTGCAGTGCCTTCTAAGTGCCGAGAACTTTACCGTATCCTTTGCCTGACCCTTGATGTGATCCTTCACTATATCCAGCTTATCTTCTTCTGCAACTCTCAACATCTTCAAGGCCACCTTGGTACCTTCGACCCATTCCTCTACTGAAAGGTCTCCAGCCTTCCTGGCAAATCCAAAGAAATCTGGAATTTCCTTGTCTTTCCTCAGCACGATGGTGTTGGTTACTACGGGAGTCTGTCGTGTATCCCTCAGAGCTCTCACCATCTCTTTCAGTTCCTCCATTTCAGTTCTCATGCCTTCCATTTTCACTGGAGATTGGGTTGTAGCTAAAATCAAGGTTCAAATTGTGCAGACAAAACTTTGCAAATACAGTAATTACTTTTAAGAAAATATTGGAGTTTTTACCTCTTTACCAAATTTAGTTCCCCCACACCAAATTCTTCAATATAAATAAGAATCCTGTCACCGTGACGCCATAAATGTTGTGACCTCACCTCCGGAAACAAGGGCTCACCCTACAAATACCTTAGCAATACCTCAGATGACCCCCTGTCAGACTAACAGAGGTGAGATTCAATCATTAAAAACTATCCTCGCTTTCTTGTTTCTAAAACAAGAAGGGAAATTAAACTAAATAAGAAACTCAGTTAAACGAATATTGAATTCGGAAATAAATTACATTTATTGACTTGCAAGTGATTTGTTATAACATTTTTTCTTTTTCTTGTTAGGAAAATAACAAATATTCACTCCAGCAACGCTTAAAGACAATTTGTCAGATAAGTATTTCTCTTTAAAAAAACATCGGCTATCACATCAAATTTTACATAAACAGTGCTTAATATTTTTTTCTCCTTGAAATTGTAAGGGCTGATTCTTTGCTTTGTTCTTTTTCTTTCAGGTTCTCTTCCAGTCGTGCATGCAAGGTAAGTATAAAATCTGTAGCTTTGCTTTACTTCTCCCCCCTGTTTAGTGATAAGTCTCTTTCTCTAGGGTTAATAATGAAGGACCAAAGGATACTTCCTTGATCTTCTATCCTCTTCTTTCTTGGCATGGACTTCCGTCTTCACTGGCCAGCATGAGCTTGATAGAAGATTTGACTAACTTGTACTTGATAGCAGATCCGCTTCACACTCCTACTACTCTATCTCAAAGAACTTAAAGAAAGAAAACCTGTTCCCTACATATGCATTCCATTAGTATATTAATATTTTTTTCCTATTTGCTAGCTACCCCAAGTAAATAAAAATATAATTAGGTATCCCTAAGCTATAACCCACCCTCAAAAGATTCTTAAAAAAATATATAACCTTCAGATTATGTCGTAATCTGAATTTTAAACTTATACCTGTTAACAGCTCTCAGGCATTAAAAATATAATTCAAAATAACTTTCTTTGAATTATTTTTAACTTTCTCTGGATTATTTATTTATTTTACAGCACATCCCTCTTTATATATAAGTTCCAATTCAATTTTCTTTAAAACAGGTAATGGCTGTATTTTTCTTTCTTATTAAAATAAAAACAGCACCCTCAAATATTAGGGCACTGATCCAGATATTCAGTACAATATCTCTGTGCTTCAGTTTTTATCTGAGCCCATATTCTGAACCTTTTAGGTCACACCAGGTCAAATTAAATATTTTATTAATCAGAGCTCTCAAGAACTGAGCTAAATTAAGGTAGTAAAGTTTAAGTTTAGGAAAACTACCTCCAGCTCAGTCTCTCACTCACCAACCTCAGAGCCAAAAATACCCGCGGGCTCTTTGTACTTAACTACTACAATTCTGTGCATTCACACACACTACATTCAATCACAATTTACAATGTTTCTTCACTGATAAGTAATTTCTTTAACTTTTCTGAGGGACTCTAACACCTGCGTCCTCTCAGCAGCTCAATACCCACCCAACTGTCCCTAAAGACAGTTTAGAATCTTAACTTAACCTCCCCGAGCTCGTGCCTTAAGCACGAGCCTCCTGCCCCGTTAAATCTCTTTATTTTTAAAACCACAGCCTTTTTAGACTCAATTAAACAATTTTTAAACACCTACACAGACACAGCTTGTTCAATTACAAACAAAGATTTGTACCTGGTGACTCCTTCAGCCCAAAAATCCTCTTTTCCTTGTGGCACGAGCCTCCTGCTTCTCTCTTCCACGAGCCAGCACCGGCTCGTGCCACCTCCGATGCACCCAGCTCTCCTTCTCTTCAACCTGGCGCGTGCAGCGCCCACAACGTGACTGGCCACATTATTAAAACAAAAAAACGCTGGGAGAGTGCACCGGAGCACTCCCCCATTCTTCCTCCGGTCCCACGCCGATTCTATTTTAATTTCGGAACCGGCTCGATACCTTAAAATAGAGCCGGTTCCCTTAAGAGAAGGAATCCTCGGGCCCTGCGTCAGTGTGACGTCATTACGTCGACGTCAGACTCTGACGCATGGCCAATCAGAGTCCAGACTCTCTTCAGGCTTCCTCTCTTCACTCCTCCTCACTGCTCCTCGATGCGGCCTCACTATTGCCGCCGTAGCGCCAACGCGCCGACGCGCCGATGCGCCGACGCGCCGATGCGCCGACGCGCCAAAAACATGCTGGTCCCTGTCATGTGAAAAAAAACATGCTGGTACAGCGAACTTGCTGGTGCAGCGAACGCAGCCGAAAATCTCCCCATCAGCTGACGCTACGACCCCGGAGCCAGGTACATTTTTTTTATTTAAACCCTCTATGGGTTACATTAGGACTGTCTGGTTTCAGGGTTATTAGAATGGGATTAGCTATTGTTGGGAGGCCTTGACCTTACAAGATCACACACATTGCCCATCCAGCTTATTTTCGAAAGAGAAAAACGCCTATAGTGCGACCTAAATCGGGAGATAGACGTTTGTCTCACAAAGGCGCCCAAATCGGTATAATCGAAAGCCGATTTTGGGCGTTTCCAACTGCACTCCGTCGCGGAAACGAATAAAGTTGCCGGGGGCATGTCGGAGGTGTGGTGGAGGCGGAACTGGGGTGTGGTTATCAGCCGAGGAGAGATGGGCGTCTTAGCTGATAATCGAAAAAAAAAAAAGGCGTTTTGACTGCGATTTTGAGTCACTTTTTTTGGACCCTTTTTTTTCATGAACAAGTCCCAAAAAAGTGCTCCAACTGCCCAGATGACCACTGGAGGGATCGGGGATGACCTCCCTGGACTCCCCCAGTGGTCACTAACCCCCTCCCATCAAACAAAACTCCACTTTACAAACTTTTTTTCCAGCCTGTATGCCAGCCTCAAATGCCGTACCCACCTCCATGACAACAGAATGTGTTCGATCCTCTCACAGCTTTTCCCTGGGTCAGATGTGGCTCTCGGGTGCAGTACAGGGTCACATCAGCATTGCATTGTGGTGGGTGTAGGGTATTGGGCTCCGTGATTTCATTAGCTTGTGTTACAGTCTCACGATGTTGGTAGTTGGTAGGCTCTTCTCCCATGGTGCTTTTCCCCCTGCCTACTGGGTCAGAGTGTGCCCTGTTGTGTTTCCTGTTGTAGTCCATGCGGTAGTGGCCATTTTTGTAAGCCAGTTTTAGTTCCCTTTCCTGTGGTAGCCACGTTAGACAACTTAGTTCTTACCTTGAATGTGGCTGAAAGAGGGCATTGTACAGCATTCTGCCAGCTCTGACCTGCTAATCTCACTACCAGGGAGACTCGTTGCCAGTGAGGCACAACCTCTGATCTGCAGTTAACTGTGAGTAAAGGCAGTTATTCCAATAAAGGACGTTTTCGGAGAGATTAGTCTTCAGGTGTCAACTGGTGTGCCAATGTTATATAGCAGCAACCAGTCCTAGAGGCCTGCGAGTATGCAGGTCCCTGGAGCACTTTTAGTGGGTACCGCAGTGCACTTCAGGCATGTGGACCCAGGCCCATCCCCCCCACCACCTGCAACACTTGTGCTGGTAAATGGGAGGCCTCCAAAACCCACTGTACCCACATGTAGGTGCCCCCTTCACCCCTAAGAGCTATGGTAGTGTTGTACATTTGTGGGTAGTGGGTTTTGGGGGAGGGTGGTTGGGAGTTCAGCACCCGTGGTAAGGGAGCTATGCATGTGGGAACTTTTTCTGAAGTCCACCGCACTGACCTAGGGTGCCCAGTTGGTGTCCTGGCATATCAGAGGGGGCGAGTGTACTACAAATCGTGGCCCCTCCCACGACCAAATGGCTCGGATTAGGACGTTTTTGAGCTGGGCGTTTTTAGTTTCCATTATCGCTAAAAAAAACAAACGCCCAGCTCAAAAACGTCCATTTTTTCGAAAATTCGGTTCGGTCTGCCCCTTCACGGACCCGTTCTCGGAGATAAAAGCCCATGGAGATAGGCGTTTCTGTTCGATTATGCCCCTCCATGTCACTCACAAAAATATATTCCAGGCCAGGTTTTTGTCCCAAACCAACACAGTTTACTAAGAGTCTAGAAAGATCAAATTGACAGGTAGGAAAAACAGTAAAACTAGTGCACCACAAAAACTTCAAAAACCACTGCCACAGTTACAACAGCTTTCCACTACCGAAGTTGGGAATAATAATTTTTGCAACACACTCTACTTCAAATTGTAGACACACTACAAATTGTAGACACACTATTCCAGGGCCAGAGGTTTCCCAAGGAATCTTCCCTGAGAATTCCAACCTCCCCCCCATGCATTCTTTCTTTTTCAAAGACAAAACATCAATTACTTCAAGGTGAGACCAGTTACAGTTTCAGGCTCCTGTCCCTTTGACTTTGCGACTCAACTCCTACGAGAATTCTCTCACTCCTTGCTCTATCTTAAGAGGCTCAGAAAAGCTCCTATTTCTTTTCTTTTTCGTGAGGCTTCTGTGTTAGACTCTGACATTCTTTATTCAGTGGTATGTGGTACTGTGTCTTAGCCAGCCAGAAGACACATTGTGGTGTCTGACTCTCCTTTTTATGTCTCTCCCTCGGATCTGAGTGGGATAGGTACACCTCTCCCTTTATATCTATCACTCTTACCTTACTCTACTGCTCTTCCAGGCCTGGAAATTTCCTTAGTTCAGTCAAAATCAACTCCTTTAACTGGGAGAGCCACTGAGGGTTTGTATACTGGATTGGACCGGTTCATATTTGAGTGACTCTGAGGAGTATTTTCAAAGCACTTAGACATACAAAGTTCTATAGTAACCTATGGAACTTTGTGCTTTGAAAATGAGTCCCTCTGTGTCCTTAGATACATTCAGAGAGGAAAAGTACCCAGAGGATCAATAGCTACATTATGAGATGGTTCATTTTGCTCCAGCCCATTCCCTTAAAAATACAAATACAACACAAGACAGGACAGGAAAATGAATATGTGGATTACCTGTTCTGAGAGGCATACCAATTGAGGATAATGCTCCTTGCTAAGGTTTCCCATTCTAAGACACTCTTATCAATGTGCTTTCAGGCAAAGAGGTTAGACAACAGGAGATGGTACGAGGCCCATTACATTGGTTGAAGCCAGTAGGAGGCCAGTAGATTGAGCTTGCTGGCAGTAGGTGGAGTCACAAGTACACCCAAAACAATAACAAATGCTATAACGGACTACCTTTGTGTGGCCCATCTGTAAAAAGTCAAAAACTGTTCCAGTTGGATAGACAGTGACTTAAAAGGTGGAGGACAACAGATTAAAAAAAAAAACTTCTTTGACAGCTTTTTAATTTATTTGAAAGTATCCCATATGTAGATATAAATATCATGAGATCAAAACTGAATATCACTAAAACAGCTTCAAAAATTATTGTAGCTAGTGGAAACAGCATTAATAAAGGCTGTATTTTGTTCTCATTTTTCTACACTGTTCTATACAATACAGTAATACATAGCCAAATTTCAGTAAGAATATCCTGTTACCTCGTGGGTTCATCTTAACTGTTGTTGTAATCTGCCTTGGGAAGCCCGGTGTTATAAAGTTTGGAAGTAAAATTTAAACTCTCCTTTCACTGGGGCACATGGAATCACATCGTCACCTCATCTCTTTTTACAAATGGATTATTCTGTTTTGACCATGTTTCAGGGACAAGTGGTTTTCATAAGTCAAATTAATAACAATAAATATTTTCTTTCATGCAGATCTCTTATTTGTTTAAACATAATGCAGACCATTGGTTTCTTATATTTTGTCCTTGTGATGACTTACACTGTGCCAAAACTGGAAATACAGTGAAACAGAATAATAGAATTCAGTAACATCCAAAACTTATTAATTAACCTTATAATTGTGTTCACATTTAGGTAATAACAGAGAAAATGCTGTTGAAAAATGACTTGAAGAAATAAATATATATCACAGAACTGGAAAATGTTGGCACATTTAGACTGACTCTGGACTTCTGCATGAAGGTAGCTCTGTCCTCATGTTTAATATCTTTCTTTTAAATAGTAATAATAAACAATATTAAGTGGATTTTTATAATATACCACTGCATTCCACAAAACAAAAGAAGCAAGTTCCCACAAACCATATTTCTCTTTTGATCTAGGCTCAGGGAAAGGAAAAGATTTTAAATGCTCACAGGTATCAACCTAATTCATGTCTAATGTGGGATATAACTGCCATAAATAAGTAAATAAATAAATAGATAGATAGATAGATAGAAACTCTGAATGTTGAGCACCTGATTCTCATAACATGGTGTCCGTTTTAGTAGCCTTTAACCTGGAGAAAAAATATCTCTGCACGAATATAACATATGCTAGCGTGTCCCTATAACCAGCCCCCTCCAAATGACACACTGATTACGATTTATAACAAATTACTACTCTACCTATGAAAAGTTATTCCGTTATTATATTTCCTCTGTGTACATCTGTATGTTGCACAAGCTAGCATGTTTGAAGATATAAGTAAGATTAAATAAAAATGCTACCAACAACATGAATGCAGCAGCTCTTAGGTTTGTTGACTCTGTTTTGCGTGTACGCAGAACGACAGCTGGGCGAGGAAGGGGAAATATAGGCAGGTTAGTGGCTTCAACTTTTTTCATGTCTTGCAGTCACTTGCTCTCAATCATATCTCCTTGCTGGCAGGCCAGTACATCAAGGAAGTAGCAGAGAGAGGTGAAAATCCCAAGTGGTTGCTTTCATTTTGTCTTAAAGCTGCTGCTCTAAACTAACTGTTTAGTTCTGTTATACACGTTATGCTCTGCCAGACTCATGCTGCATGAATAAATAAGACAGACTGCACCTGGGGCTCCAGTCAGATTTCTAAGAAAGCAAGGACTGTATGCATAGTTCATTTTTCTGCCCCTTTCCCCCAAGAGCTTATGGATAAGCATGCTAGTTCATAGTGTGGTCTATTGTCCATTCACCAGATGGACAACAGTAGAAGTAAGTTTATATCCGAAGGGATGTGGAATAACTGATATTATAGTTCAGGGGAAGTTTGTTTTGTGTTGTGATACATATATGATTACAAGTATAATCACGGTTTTGGAAAGGCTATTATAGTAGAAAGGAAACACGTGTCTTAGGGAATTCAGAATTCAAGCTATACATAATATAAGAAACCTGAACTAGCATTTGGGATTTTTCACTTTTTACCCACTAATGTCCAACAAGAAGTTTTGCAAATTGAGTTCATAGTAATTACTCATTACTCATAATGGAAGAATTTTTGTTTGTATTTAATTTTGTTTCCTATGAGCCCTTGGATGTACAGGATGAAAGTAAAGGCCTGGTGGTAGAGATGCACAAAACAGAATTTCAGCATTAATGAATTTGAAAAAAATGTCTGATATTTTTCTTTGCTGCCTGTGAATCTTGGATAAATCCATAGAGGTCTTCCATAGATCTGCAGGAATTTGTGACCCCCCAGAGATCCATGGTAGATTGTGGAGGGTTCTGCTTGTGGATTTCTAGAGGTGCTCTGTGAATCTTGCTAACTGCTGCCCAGTATCCCTAGAATAATTGCTGAACAAATTTGGCAAGTCTGTGAGATTCCTCAAGTTTAATCAGTTTGTAAATCTCTTCTCTAGAAGCTTGCTCATCCTTAGTATGAGACTGTATGATAAAAATAAGACAATGTTGGTGCTACAGCAGAGGAACTAAAAGCAGGACAAAAGGAAAGGTCTATCAATGGGAGTTAACATAAGAACATAAGAATAGCCCCATACTATGTCAGTGTCCTGTTTCCAACAGTGGCCAAGCCAGGTCACAAGTACTTGGCAGAAACCCAAATTGTGGCAACATTCCATGCTACCAACCCCAGGGCAAGCAGTTGCTTCCCCATGTCCATCTCAATAGCAGACTATGGACTTTTCCTCCAGGAACTTGTCCAACATTTTTAAAACTCAGATACGCTAACTGCTGTTACTTTATCCTCTGACAAAGAGTTCCAGAGCTTAACAATTCATTGCGTGAAAAAATATTTCCTCCTATTTGTTGTAAAAGTATTTCTATGTAATTTCATTGAGTGTCTACTAGTCATTGTACTTTTTGAAAGAGTAAAAAATCAATTCACTTCTACACCACTCAAGATTTTGCACACCTCAATCATATCTCCCCTCATCTGTCTCTTTTTCAAGTTGAAGAGCCCTAACCTTTTTAGCCTTTCCTCAAATGAGAGGAGTTCCATCCCCTCTATCATTTTGGTTGCTCTTCTTTGAACCTTTTCTGATTCCACTATATCTTTTTTTGAGATACGGCGACCAGAACTGAGCTACTGAAATTATAGTGGCAATTCTATATATTGGTGCCTCATTTTAGGTGTTACAAGGGGTACACATAGTGCAAATTCTATAATGGCTTAAGAGCGCTTAAGCCATTGTAGAATATTAGTGTAAAGCCACATTGGTGTGCCAAAAGCTAGACATGCCTACTTATGACAAGTCAATAGCTGACATAAGTGGATGTGTCTAATGATGACATGCAATGCACACAACTCATAGTATTCTATAAGTGGCACACGTCGCTTGGTGACACTCCCATGACATGCCCATGCTCTAACTACAAGTACTCCCCTCTAGCATTTGCATGCTAAATGATTTAGGTGCACTGTTTATAGATTAGTGACTAGCACGTATGTGGGGCAATTCTGTATATGTCGCCCAAAAACTCAGCACCAGAAAAAGAGCTAGTCTATAAACTGTGCTAAAGTTAGGTGCGGTTTATGGAATAGCGCTTATACCCAGGGGTCACACGTAAGTTTAGGTGCTGCCATTTCCACCAACGAGAATATGGTGCAAATGCCCACAACTAAACTTACATGCAGATCCCCCATATTCTGTAATTATGTGCATAGCTCAAAATCACACCCTTGATCAGCACCAAAATGCCCATGACCTTCCCATTTCCGCGCCCCCTTTTTTGGGCCGTGCATAAAATGTAGGTGAATTTATGTGTGTACATGTCAATTAACTGTAATTAGTGCCAATAATTGCTTGTTAAAATTCCAATTATTGGCGCTAACTAGTTCAATATTTGCTAAAATTCATTCCTTATGGGGTAGCGATCTTTTCCCCTTTCCATCAATGACATCCTGTATCCTCCACCACAGCTGTAATATATGCATTATAAATGGATTATTGTTGGCTTATAGCCAGAAGTGGAGCCAGGTTGATGATGCGGGGAGAGCGAGAGCGGACTTTTGTCGGCGCCGGTGCACATTTTCAATGCAACACATTGAAAAAAAAAATAGGCGCTGGAGCTGGCAGAACTCCATTTGTGGGAGCGGCCGCTCCCCTAGCACCCCCCTGGCTATGCCACTGCCCTAAGCTCTTGACTAGCCCATACTAAGGGGCCCTTTTACTAAACTGCTAACATGTGCCAAACCAGCTTAAAGTGTACTGCGGGATACCTTAGGTATGCTGTGGTGAGTGCCATTTTAGTGCGCCTAATCCATACACTGAAAAATGTTTCTATTTTTTAGGAGTGGGCGTGTCAGGGGTGTCCCTGTGCTAATTAGTTAGTGCAACTATATTACTGTGCACTAATTGGTTAGCACTGGATTATCGGATGAGCCCTTACTATCTTTAAAATGGGTGGCAGTAAGTATGGTAATTTTTATTAATGGCCACATGCTAATGGCAGCATACAATGGAGAGGGTCTAAGTAAACAGCATAAGCAGTCCAGAAAAAAGCACAAAGGCTTTCAAGAATGGAACAAGTGTGTTTTATTTATTTATTTAATTTTTTTGTGGTTTGTTTTGGTGTTCTGATCTGCTCCAGGTACTCATTTCTCATTCCGTTGAGCGGACTATTATTGTGTTGTACCACACAGCATTTATAATCTGAGTAACAACTCAAGCATCAAGTGTTGCTTAGTGGTGTTGATCTGTGAGGCAGCTGTTAGTCATGCCGAAACACAGCCCATGCCGAGTCATCAATAAAGCACACTTTCCATTCTTGAGAGCCCTTTGTGCTTTTTTCTGGACTGCGTGTGCTAATGGCAACATTAGTGCATGGCCATTAATATAAATAAATGGAAAATGGCCTTAGCATGCGGAAAAACTCGTGTAAGGGCACACTAAGGCCTCTCTTTGCAATATCTTAGTAAAATGGCCCCTAAATGTCTTAAAAAGCATACCTATGCAATGCTGCTTGGTAGATGCATATTTCTTGGGAATTGAGTCTTCAGTCCCAAATCTGTCTAATCTGTGCTGCCTCAAAATACAATTTCAAACACAGATATTTTTGTTTAGTCAACATAGATCTAGCAATACAGGGATGTTTCCCATGCCATATAAATGTAAAATGTCCTTCTGCAAATGTTGAAGAATTGGAGCTAGGATTAATGTTGGAAGCATCTGAAATAAAGTAACCGTGGTAGAAGATTCATTTTAATAGCTGACATCCTTCCAGGCCAGGATATTTCATTCCACCCCCCCCCCCCCCCCACCAACACCACACAAACATTTTTTCAGATCGTCTGTTAACTTAGCTAAAATAGGGTCATACATAATTAAGTTTAAAAAGTTCCTCCAATTTAGCAGGGATTTGGACCCCAAGATATTTCAGGGACTGGGTAACCCACCCAAATGGGAAATTTTATTTAAGTATTTTAAGCTCCTCTTCAGTGATGGTTACATTCAGGGCTTCTGTCTAATCTAGATTGATTTTAAAGCCTGACACTTGTTCATATTGCTCCAACTTTTTGAGTAATATTGTGAGATTGTATGAGGTTTAGTAAACAAAACATCATCTGCAAATAAGGATATTTTGTAGAAGCCCACACTACGCTGTATCCCTTTGATATCAGGGTTATCCCAAATTAATTCGGCTATAGGCTCCATCACCATGCAAAGAGGAGGGGTGACAGAGGACATCCCTGATGGGTCCTTCTGCCCAAAGGAAACACCTCCAAATATGCTCCATTTATCTTAATCACCACACGTGGAGGGGCATTTTCGATATGACATCTAAGTTGGATTTTGGATGTTGTGCGCTAAACATCTCAAATCCAAAAAGCAAAACCTCTGTCTTTTTTTTTTATACCATTTGTAACAAGGTTTTGTGCTCTGTACGTTTATCTTTTCAGGCCATTTTTGAAAAAAAACAAAAACAAAAAAACCCCAACAACAACAAAAAAACAAAGAAACCGTACCACTACAATAGCCCTTATGGGTGAATAGGGCACCTATATGTGGGTACAGTGGGTTTCTGGTGAGTTTCCTCCACAAGTGTAACAGGTAGGGGAAGGTATATGACTGGGACACCTATCTACAGTGCACTGCACCCACCACTACCACTCCGGGGGACCTGCATGCTGTTCTAATCCTCTTGACTATAACAGCTGAGGCTGTCATAGAGGCTTGTGAGTACTATTTTTTAATTCACATTTATTAGGGGTTGGAGGGGGTCAGTGACCCCTAGGAGGGCGGTCATCCCTGAATCCCTCCAGTGGTCATCTAGTCATTTAGAGCACCTTTTTGTGTCTTATTTGTTGGGAAAACAGGTCTAGACAAAACGCTGAAGTTTTTGCCCTAGATGTTTTGTTCCATTATTGCTGTAAAATATCCAAGTGTTAGGCACGCCCTAAGCTCACCCTAATCCTGCCTTTCAAATGCCCCCAACATGTCCCCTTGTGATCTGGATGCACTACAGACGAAATGCATAGATAAATGTCTGTAAAACAGGTTTTGAAATACAGATTTGGACGTTTGAGAAGAAATCCATCCAAATGGCGCTTTGACACTTTTTGGACATTTTCATCTTTTGAAAATGAGCCCCATAGGTTCCTATATAAATAAGAAACAACTTAAAAATGTAGGACCTGTTTTGAACTTTCCCATTGTTGCTAGCATAAAATCCCAGTGCACTCTATCGATTGCTTTTTCAGTGTTGAAGTCCATTGTCTTAAACCCATATTTCTTTTCCATATGCTCCATATCTTTTCCATAACTCTTTTGATCTTTACTGCTCCTTGCATACTCGCTTTAAATCCAGTTTGATCAGGATCTATTTTTTCTGAGCATTACTGGGGCTAAATATTCTGCTAATAATTTTGCCAAAATCTTTACGTCAATATATAAAAGAGATATGAGTCTATAAGACCCGCAGAGTGCAGTATGCCTGCTTTCATCATGGTCTCTATAAGTTCCCTCCCTAGTTGTATCCCATTAAATACCTTAGATAGTAAAGGAGCTAAGGAAAAAACATAATTTTTATAGAAACTGGCTGGAAATCCATCAAGCCCTGGAGCTGTTTCTATATGCATAGACTTAATGGTATCCACAATTTCCTTAAAATTGATCTCAGTATTCAACTTTTCCTGGATCTCATTTGAAAGCTAAGGTAAATTGACTAAATCTAAATATTCATCAATGGAGTCCTGATTGATCGACATGTCGGTATTGTAACCCGGGTCTCGCCGCAGACACTAGCTCAGTTCCCTGGGGCCAGAAATCAATCCTCAACCCCAGCTCACAGACCGGGGTCACAGGGTTCTTCAATTTTTCTCTCCTTCCCACACACACAGCCACCAACTCCACCAGTCAAGCTTGGGAGTGAGTCAAGGGTCCAAAATAGAGATTCAGGGTATTGGGAAATTAAGCGGGGCTTTTCAGTGAGCTTTACAGGTCCGGGGGAGCAAACGTCCTCATTCCCACTTCAAAGAGCCACACTGTACTCCTAGGTTTTGCTTTATGCAATTCAACTTTACTGAACATTCTGCAACAGGTAGGCAAATCATTTTGTCTTGTAACAAGTCAAACAGTTCCTGATGACTTTAAACTTCAACCTCATCCAACTAAAATCATTGCTCCCTCTTTTTGAAGGACTCTCTGTTTCGCTCTCTCACCAATTTGTATTTTAGACTTCTGGCTTAAGTCACTTATGAGCCAATGATCAGAAGGAAACGCAGGTGCTAGAGGCTATTAGTGCCATACTAGCGCCTGCGTTAGCTACCACCCCATGATCAAAGCCCCCAAGCACGTGAAACAATGCACTTGCAGGCTCTGAATGCAACTTGCATGCAAATGTTTGCAAAACAGGGCTTTTAGCACAAATAGCATGCAAATGCATGCTAAACGTATAAATCCCCAAGATCAGCGAGCAGCTCGCCAAAACACTGGTGCGCTGTCTGTGGCAAATCCTACACCACTAAGTGGCTTCAACCTTTTCACGTCTTAGTCAAACCTCCTTGTCTCTGAAGGCAGTCTTATGAGATTGCCACTAGAGGTCATGGCAGCCATTTTGAGAGCAGAGCAGGGGCATAGCCATGGGCGGGCCTGGATGGGCCCAGGCCCAGCCACTTTCCCTCCAGGCCCGCCCATCCAACATCCCCTCGTATGTCACTGCCTTTTGGCTGCCGTGAAATTCTTGTTCTCCCTGCTGACGCTGCCTCGGTCCCTGCAGCATTCTTTTCTTCGCCTGTCGCCGGCAGCGCTGTCATTCACACAGGCAGCTCCATTCCTCTCTGCCGCATCCATCTGGCCCTACATAAACAGGAAGTGCATCAGAGAGAGGGCTGGATGGATGAAGCAAAGGGGAGTGGAGCTGCTTGTGTGAATGAATGGCAGTGCTGCCGGCGACGGGTGAAGTAAAGAATGCTGCAGGGACCGAGGGTAGCATGCAGGTTTACAGCCCCGTGCACATTTTTCATTTTGTTTTTATTTGCAGCCGTGGTGGGACGCAGGGGTGGTGGAGAGAGAGAGGCAGGGAAGGGCAGGGCAGAGCAGAGCATGGAAGCTCACGATTCCTCAAGGCCGCCACAGCAGTGGCCAGGAGGAGAAGCTAGTGGTTGGGCATCAATGTCCTTGCCCCTGCCCCGTGAGGGGGGGTGGAGAGAGTGAGTGAGAGGCGGGGAACGGGCTGGAGAGAGTGAGCGAGAGGCGAGGCTGGGGACAAGAAATCCTGGATAGCTGTAGCAAGGAAGGGGGAGTGAGAGAGGAGATTCTAGATGGAAGGGAGAGATACTGGAGGGAATGGGGAAAGGAGAGACATTAAATGGAAGAAGATAGAGAGAGAGGGGAGGCAATGGCAGGGAGATAGAGGGGAAGATGCTGGAGGAAAGGGGAGACATTGGATGGAAGTGGATAAACAAGAGTGATGGTAGATGCCGTAAAGAGGGAGAGAGGACAAGATGCTGGATGGAAGGGGGAGGGGAGGCACTGGAAGGAAAAGGGAACACAATAGAAGGGGAAGATGCTGGAGGGAAGGGGGACACTGGATGGAAGGGGATGAATGAGGGAGATGGGAGATGCTGCAAAGGGGGAGAGAGGGGGAGATGCTGGATTGAAGGGGAAAGGGGAGACACTGGATGGAAACAGCAGTGGAGAGGAGAAGAATTTCAGGCACGCAAGCAAAGCTGAACTCTTCCGGACGGCCGTACCTGGAGCCGCGGGAGAAAAGGCAGCTACAGCGAGGGATGTTGGGTTGGGGCAGCATCAGGAAGGCAGAACTAAGTGCTGGACTTGTGGGGGGAGGACGGGGGGCTGGAGAGCTGCTGGACAATGGAGGAAGAGGAAGAAGGGACTGGAGGGAAGGGAGAAAGTTGCTGGACATGGAAGGAAGAGGAGGAGGGGACTGGATGGAAGGGAGACAGCTGCTGGAGGAAGAGGAGCAGAGGATCTGGATGAAAGGGAGAGAGCTGCTGGATGTGGGAGGAGGAGGGGGGAGGAGAACTGGAGGGAAGGGTGAGAACTGCTGGTACAGCACAAGGAAGGAGGGAAGAGAAACAGAGATACCAGACCAAGGAGATGAAGGAAAAGGGAACAAGTACTAAACCTACAGCATGAGGGAGGGATGGCAGGCAAGGAATCAAGCAACCAAACCATACGCTGGAAAGGAGAGGGAGTGAGAGGGAGAGAAGCTGGATGGGGTAGGGTCAGAGAAGGTAGAGATATATTGGCACTGGGGACAAAGAGAGGGGAGAAGCTGGGCAGAGAAATATAGGGACACAGAGAAAGGGAGATACTAAACATGGAGGAAGATAGAGCTACAGAGATGGAAGAAGATGGATAGAGGACATGGAGAGAGAGTAGAAATATCAAATGTACATGAGACCTTGGTGAGTGAGTTAAGAGAAGACAGAAGGATGTAGAAACCAGAGCCTGGGACCAACATGACTTGAAAAATAAAATGAGCAGACAACAAAAGGTAGAAAAATAATTTTATTTTTCTATTTTGTGACTAGAATATGTCAGATTTGAAATGTACATCCTGCTAGATATGGCTGGGGCCCAAGGCAGAAATTTGGGAGGGAACACAAAAGCTTACTAACAGGCTGTACCTTCTTCAGCTTTCAGCTGGACTGGGGTTCTCTCTGGCTAGGGGGCCAAATGCAGTTGCCCTAGTTGTACCTCCCCTAACACTGTCTCTTGCATGTACTATATTTTGCACAGTATAGGAGAAAATGCATCTCTTTCAGGCTTATTTTCGAAAGAGAAGGGCGTCCATCTTTCGACATGAATCGGGAGATGGGTGTCCTTCTCTCAGGGTCGCCCAAATCGGCATAATCGAAAGCCAATTTTGGGTGTCCCCAACTGCTTCCCGTCGCAGGGATGACCAAAGTTCCCAGGGGCGTGTCGGAGGTGTAGCAAAAGCGGGACTGGGGCATGCCTAACAGATGGGCGTCCTCGAGCGATAATGGAAAAAGAAGGGCGTCTCTGACGAGCACTTAGGCGACTTTACTTGGTCCATTTTTTGTTACGACCAAGCCTCAAACAGGTGCCCGAACTGACCAGATGACCACCGGAGGGAATTGGGGATGACCTCCACTGACTCCCCCAGTGATGACTAACCCCCTCCCATCCTGAAAAAAACAACTTTAAAAACTTTTTTTGCCAGTCTCAAATATCAAGCTCAGGTAATTGCAGCAGTATGCAGGTCCCTGGGGGGGGGGAGGTGTGTGTGTGTCAGCGGAGGCATAGCGAAGGTGTGGACGTCCTTCTTTCAAACATTTTGAACGTCCTGTACTGCCCCCCCCCCCCCACAGGGACAGCCAAATTTCAAGGGAGTAGAGTGGAGCAGAGGAGTAGCCTAGTGGTTAGAGCACTGGTCTTGCAATCCAGAGGTGGTTGTAGATGGCAATTTATTTAAGGTTGTAGACAGCTATTATACACGCAGCTTGTCTGCATGTATGAAGTCGTCTTTGGCATGCGCAGAGCAGCCATGCATAATGCTTAGCTGCTCTGCACTGGCTTCTCCTCCTTAGGAAGGAAATCATGTGCAAATGAGCTAACAGTGAGCAGTTCATTTGCATGTGATTTCCTTCATGCATGCCCATTCCTTTCCGAATCGCTAAGGGATCAGTAAGGGAAGGGCTTTTTCCATTCAGTTAGTGCATCAGTTAGTCCACTGCAGCGCCCCCTAAGGTGCCCGGTTGGTGTCCTGGCATGTCAGGGGGAACAGTGCACTACAAATGCTGGCTCCTCCCATAACCAAATGAGTTGGATTTGGTCATTTTTGAGATGGGCGTCCTCGCTTTCCATTATTGCTGAAAACTGGGGATGATCATCTCTAAGGTCCACCATCTCAACATTTAGGTCGACCATCTCTAAGGTCGACCTAAATGTTGAGATTTGTGCGTCCATGACCGTATTATCGAAATGAAAGATGGCCGCCCATCTTGTTTTGATAATACGGGTTTCCCCACCCCTTCGCGGGGATGTCCTGCGAGGATGACCTCAGGAAAACTTGGGGGCCCCGTTCGATTATGCCCTTCCACGTATTTCTCTGTGCTGTGCTAAATGCAAGGTCTGGCCTCTTGGAATTTTGATTTAATTTGTTTATGGTTTTTGGTCACTTATTCTGTATTTGGCATTTGTGTTCTGTGTCTGTGACCAAAGTATTCTGTTAGCATCAATTTTCTATGTAGTATTCTATAGTACTTTGACTTGTTCAGTTTTCTTCATAGTTGTATTGATATTTTAGGGCCCCACTGTAATATTTAGGGCATATTTGGGGAAAGCATATGTGTGTTGGAGGACCGCAGCTCAGTGGAGGATGAAGAGTGCACCCTTTTATATTTCCCTTAGCTCTCAATGTGGCCTGCAGCTACTGAGGCCAGCACTGCTACTCCCATTGAAGTCATTGGGAGTGGGGTAGGTGTGCGGTAGGAATAGGGGCGTGGGCAGGGCATATCAGGTGGCAGGTGTTTCTCTAGTGCCCATCCATCCAACCTGTTGGCCCACCCAAAAATTGCCTTCTGGCTACGCCACTGGAGCAGAGCCAGCATGAGCAGGAGTGACTTGGGATCACACCACTAAACTGCCAGGGATTGTAAGATAGGCACAAGGGGTATCTACAGTTAGGTGGTGGGGGGGGGGGGGGGGGGGGAGGCAACTCCTGTTCAGAGGGGAGGGGGAGGGAGGGAGACAAACAGGACAAAGGACAAATTTTCTGCTTCTACTGAATACACACAGGGCCCTGTTTACTAAGTTGCACTAGTGTTTTTAGCACATGCTAACTGTGTAGACCCCATAGGAATATTATGGGCATCTACACAGTTAGCGTGTGCTAATGCTTAGCGTGTGCTAAAAACACTAGCATGTCTCTAACGCTGCTTAGTAAACAGGACCCACAGTCAGTTTGGGCTGAAACTGAAACCATGGCCGTTATAACCATCGGGATAACTTAGGGCTGCAAAAAAATAAAAGCCATCCTATGTTATTCGTATGGTTATCCAGATAATCACAGCTCTGCCTATTACACTCAAATATTCAGTGCTGATAAATGAAGAGCGGCTGCTATCAAATATTTGGGTAAGACTTCAACGCCTATCTTTACTAAGCGGCGCTATGGGCATATTAGCGTTTTAAACGCGCGTAAATGGTTTACATGTGTTAAATGCTAACGCGTCCATAGAAATGTATAGGCGCATTAGCGTTTAACACGTCTTAAATTTACAGGTGCATTAAAAACACTAACGCACCTTAGTAAACATACCCCTAAACGTGCAGATGGCATTTAAATGAAATACTGATCAGAGTTTGAATACTGACCCATATTTTGGCATGGAAGATTGAGGGTTGCAACTAGATACTAACCGGACGACAGAGATGGGTAGTAACAAAATACTTGTGTTAGAGTACTTAAGCACAATTGGCAGTACTTTTATTTATAACAAGTTACATTTTTTTCTTGCAATACTTTTTACTTGTAACGAGCTACATTTAGGGCTCTGTTTACTAAGGTGCGCTAGCGTTTTTAACGCGTGCACAAAATTAGCGCACGCTAACTGTGTAGGCGCTCATAGGAATATTGTGTGTCCCTACACAATTAGATCACACTAATGATTAGCACGCGCTAAAAGCACTAACGCACCCCTAGTGCAGCTTAGTAAATGGGGCCCTTAAGCTATACTTTTGTACTTAGTAACAAAGTACAAATTTGGAAAGTAGTTTAAAAATAAAGTATTTTCCATCCCTCTGCTTCTCCCCCTCTATCGGCTTTCCAAGCAGTGTTAGACACATCTTGCAGCTGATTGGGCCTAAACGTCCGGTCCCCAAAACAGCTGAGCTGGGACTGTTCAGGCCCAATCAGATGCAAACCAGCGTCTGACATCACCTGGGAACCCTAGTCCCCATCCTCCATACCTTCCCAGAACAGCAGTTGATTGGCTATTAATTTGTTATTATTATCGTTAGGCTCAGCTGCCTCCCCAAACTGAATTGCACCTTCACTGCATAAAGGGCCCACTCCCTCTTCTCTCCCGTCCACTATGGATCTGCAGCACAGTCTTGTTCCCTCTCTCCCATTGCACCTCTGTTGGGTTTGGACTAATAAACTACCATGGGAGACACACAGGATCTGGCTCTCTGCTGCATCACTAGTGCTTCCTGTACCAGGCTCCCCTTCTCTATTGTAAACTTCTGGGACTGGCAGAGGAAGCAGTAGTGGCGCTGCAGAGAGCCAGGTCCTGTGTGTCTCCAATGGTAGTTTATCGGTGTGGGCCTGACGGAGGTGCATAGGAGGGAAAAAGCGAGACAGTGCTGCAGGGCCACAGTGGATGGGGGGGATAGAAAGACAGAGAGAGAAATTAAGCAAGACTGGATGGGGAGGGGGGAGAGACAGAGATAGAGATGGGGCAATACTGGATAAAACGGGGAGAGAGACAGAGGCTATGGGCTAGGAGGAGAGAGAAATTTGGCAAGACTGGATAGGTGGGGAGGGAGAGAGGGGAGAGAGAGAAATTGAGCAAGTCTGGATAGGTGGGACATAGGAGTCAACTTTTCGAAATAATTGGGGACACTAAACCCAATAGAAATTATTCCTCCTTGGACACAAAAGGTTTGCTCAATATTGGGGGTGCTCAAGCTGGAACAGATCAGTTTGGAGTTGATTGTAGTGGAAGAGGTGAAGAAGACAGAAGAGAAAAAAAATGATATGTGGACAGGGGAGAGATCCTTGGAAAGAGAGTTAAAAGAAGACAGGAAAGCAGTAACCAGAGACTGGGACCAACAGGCTAGACAGCAAAGGTAGAAAAAAGTAGTTTATTTTTAACTTAGGATGAAGTAATGTGGTAGCAGTGTTAGTCCACTTTTAAAATTAATAAATATAAATAAAAGGAAAAAACAAAAAATAAAATGACACCTTTATATTTGGACTATATACATTTTTGACTAACTTTTGGAGACCAAAACTTATTTGTTCAGAGATTGGGACAGCACACTGCTGTAATAGTATGCTTGTCCTGACTTAAGGAAGGAGGTTTTCACCTCCAAAAACTAGTTAAAAAATGTAATAAGTTTCTCCAATAAAAATGTAACACCTTATTTTATTATTTTTGTTTTATTTGTCAATTTGTAATGTAGCAATTGAAATATGTAAGTTTTTGAAATTTACATCTGCTCTATGTAGGTTTTGCATGGTACAAAGGGATGTGCCATTCTTTCTGTTTCTTTGGTTTTGCGCTGTATACAGAGTATGGCTTCTCTGGGGTTCAGTTTAATTTTTGTCTACATATTTCTGTTTTTAGTTTGTGGTTATGTATTCTATACTTCATGAGGGGCTACCTCTGTTCATGTGTGAAAAAGGGTGGGTGTTCTATTAGCATCAACTGTATAGGACTCATCTGTACAAATCCAGCTTGTTTTGTTTTCAAGTGGGTGTATTAATGTTCTTCTGCCCACTGCAATGCTCAGGGTGTTGTTTTCTTCTAGAAGGACCTTGTGTGACCCCCTGGAAGTTAGCTTGTAAATATACTAGATTTTGTGGTCTAACTTGTTAAGAATACTTTTTACTTTGTAGTAAAAGTAGTTTTAAGAGCTGTGCTTTTTAACTTTTACTTCTTTTTTTTTTTTTTTTGGATACAACTTTGTACTTTTGCTTCACTACTTTTGAAGCCAGTACTTTTTCTTTTTTACTTAAGTACTTTTAAAAAGTAATGACTCCATCCCTGCCGGCCGATATTCAAAGCGAGTTAACCAGACGGAAATGGCTGCCAACCGGTTAACTTGCTTAGTTGCAGCTCTCTAGTCAATTTCAGTGGCACTTAACCGGTCATCATTCCTGAAAATGACTGGTTAGCGCCAAACTTAAATCCGGCTATATCGGGGGCATTGCAGGGGTGTAGTCTGGTTACATGCCAATATTCAGACCTAACTAGCCAGGTTTAGTGCATAAATAGGACCTATCTTTGGGGCCCTTTTACAACACAGTGGAAGAGCTACCATGGCACTACCACCAGCCCACCGTGGGAGCCGGCGGTAGTGTCACCCCCAGCACAGGCCATTTTTATTTTTATTAACTTTTATTTTTACCGCTGGGTTAGCACGGGAGCCCTTATCACCTGGTAAATAGGAGGTGGTAAGGGCTCCCCCAGGAAATGGCTGCTCAGCAAGTTTGTACTTACCGCACAATCATTTCCATTTTTTTAAACCCGCTGCAGTATAAGGGGCCTCAGTGTGCAGCAAATCCATGTGCTAACGCCACTGCAGGGCCCCTTTTACCGCAGCTTAGTCAAAGGGCCCCTTTATGCGCTAACCCATGGCTGGTTAAGTCTGAATATTACCTTAACCAGTCATGCACAAGCCAGCTTTAAAATAAAAAAAAACAGGGCCTGGCATTGAATTTCTGGTTTTAGCACTAACAACAGACAAAAAACGCTGTTCGCTACCAACTGAATATCGGGGGGGGGGGGGGGGGGGTTCTCTATAGTGACAATATTCACTCGCTATGGGCAGTGCAGAAAAAAAAATACGCCTAGGTGTATTCTCTAAAGTACGCCTAAATTTCATAGAATAGGCTTAAATTTCCACATGGTATATAGAATACACCAAGCGCCTCTCCACGTGACCAAATTTAATTGTGGCCATTTACGTCATGTTTTACTTCGTGTAAATCCTGAAACCTAAATTAGGTGCAGAGCGGTTGTATTATATAACAACGCGCATAAAGGTCCTTTTACTATGGTGCGCTGAAAAATGACCTTCGGTACTGTAGACATGTTTTTTTGCCATGCACAGGATAATTTTTCAGCGCACCTGTAAAAAATGTCTTTTTGGGGGGGGGGGGCTGAAAATGGACGTGTGTCAAAATGAAAATTGGCGCATGTCCATTTTGGGTCTGAGACCTTACCGCTAGCCATTGACTTAGTGGTAGTCTCACGCATTAACCGGGTGGTAACGGTCAACCGCCCATGCGTCAGAAAATATAAATATTTTCTGACGCGCGTATCGGACACGCGTCAAAAATGAAATGACCTCCCAGGCCAAGTGGTAGCCAGGCGGTAACTCAGAATTGATGCACATTGGGCGCATGTAAGAGCTTACGCAGCTTAGTAAAAGGACCCCATAGATTCTAGAAATGCCCACACCCTGCCTATGGCCATGCCCCCTTTTCAACCATGTGACTTAGAATTTAAGTGCCCCATGTTACAGAATACACTTAGCGAGTTGTGTGTGTAAATCTTAATTAATGCCAATTAGAGCTGATAATTACTTGTTAACACCCACTGATTAGCTAGTTAACCAATTAAGTTACATGCATTGTTATAGAATACGCTTCGATTTTCGCACTGAAATTAAGGCACTATGCTTGGGATATATGCTAAAACAATTAAAACCTTTCTTCCCAAGAGCAACTTTTTGATACTTAATACAATCAATGGTCCTAAGCCATGCAGATTATTGCAATGGAATCTACGCGGGCTGCAAAGAACAACTCATAAAAAAACTCCAGACCGCACAAAATATAGCAGTCAGGCTGATATTCAGCAAAACGCGCTTCGAAAGTGCCAAACCCCTCCAAGAAAAGTTGCATTGGCTCCCAATCAAAGAACGGATCATCTTCAAAATCTGCACCTTAGTCCACAAAATCATATACGGCGTAGTTCCAGAATACATGACAGACCTCATAGACTTACCGTTAAGAAACAAAGTCAGATCATCAAGATCCTACCTAAACCTACACTACCCAAATTGCAAAGGACTGAAATACAAAACAACTTATGCAGCCGGCTTCTCTTACATAAGCGCACAACTATGGAATGGGCTCCCAAAAGCTGTGAAAATAATCCATGACCACTTGAAGTTCAGGAAATCACTAAAAACCAACCTCTTCAAAAAGGCCTACCCCAATGACCCCACGTAACCCTCTTCACCTACCAACACAGCATGACTATGATCGAACAGGACAACACGCAATCTTCATCCATTTCGTCCCTCCACTTATACCTCATACGATCACCATACAACTTTGTATTTGTAAGCCACATTGAGCCTGCAAATAGGTGGGAAAATGTGGGGTACAAATGCAATAAATAAATAAATAAATAAATGGATAAATAAATGGATAAGCTGTACAATTAGGGCTGCCAAATAGCAAGTCTAAACTAAACTGATAATGTCAGTGATGGTCACTGTGTTACACTTATAGTCAACACCCTTATATGTGTAGTGGCATTGATCATGTGTGTTAACTTAAATATTGTGGCCAATGTTTAAATTAAGATGGTGTCTGCTATTGGTGATAATTGCCCCAAGTGTTCTTTAGCTGTACTGATGGATAGGACAGCACCGCAAAGAGGTTGGAATAGGGACATCTGACTCAGCACCTAGAGAAATCGAAACCAGCTGAAGAGAAATACTAAAAGACTCATTTTCCCACTCCTGGAAACCATGTGCTCACCAGAAGACAAAGAAACTTGCACAGATTTGAAATCTGTTGCCTTAATGGATCATTTAGCAACAGATCAGTCAAAGGTATTGGACATTTTTATGCTAACTGCTTATCAAAAGGTACAATGTTAGTGGGAAGATACTACCTGATTAAATGTTCATTATTGGTGGAACTCCATATGTTTAAATTCATAAATTTGAATCAGTAGCAGCTGAGACAACTAATGGCTTCTACCAGATGTCTTGGGTTTGGGATTGTTTTAATAAATATATTGCAGCCTTATAGGTCTGGAAATTTATGATGAATATTATCCAAATGATTCAGTTTTGAAATATTGTATACACATAGACCCAAATGCTTTTTTTCTTTAACTGTTAACCTGTGCTGGCTTTACTACTATTTGTTCTTATTTTTATACTAAATGTTAAACAATTAAATGTTAATAAGAGGGGAAAGCATACAGAGCATGGCTCATGGAATTCTTTCCAAACCCTCTGCATGTAAATGCATGTGTTGTGTGTGTAGGCGGTTCTGGGGTGAGGGTGGTGTGTGTGTGTGTGTGTGTATACTGCAGCTGCTGGAATTGCTTCTCCCACAGAAATGTACTGGAGCATTTTTGGAGGGGGTTAATTTCTCTTCTGCCCCCACCATTTTCCCATTGGTTGGATCCTACCTAAAGTTTCTGCTGCTAGCTACAATGGAAGCAGGCATTGCAGACTCATTCAGTTTGTAGGTGTTATATCAGTTGTGGGTAGTGTAGTTTTTGAGAGTGGGGTAGTTTATGGAATAATGGGGTAGTTGTGGGATTAGCTTTTGGGGATGGGGCAGTTTGTGGGCTGGCAGTTGAGGGAGTAGTTTTATGGAGTGGGGTAGTTATAAGGGAGGGGTTCAGTTTGTGTGGTGTGGCAGTTGCAGGGGGTAGTTTTTGGGTTGGGGCAGTTATGGGGGGGGAGGAGACGTACAGTTTAAGGGTTCAGAAGAGTAGGAAATTCCACCTTTTAAACTGCTTTGCCCTCTAATTCCTACATGTGGCAGAGCCGGTAGTGGGAGGTGGGGATAGTGCTAGGCAGACTTATACGGTCTGTGCCAGAGCCGGTGGTGGAAGGCGGGGCTGGTGGTTGGGAGGTGGGGATAGTGCTGGGCAGACTTGTTCAGTCTGTGCCAGAGCTGGTGGTGGGAGGCGGGGCTGGTGGTTGGGGTGCGGGGATAGTGCTGGGCAGACTTATACGGTCTGTGCCCTGAAAAACACAGGTACAAATCAAGGTAAGGTATACACAAAAAGTGGCATATATGAGTTTATCTTGTTGGGCAGACTGGATGGACCGTGCAGGTCTTTTTCTGCTGTCATCTACTATGTAACTATCCATCTCATAATCGAAAGTGATCGCCGGCCATTTCCCGACACAAATCGGGAGATGGCCGGCGATCTCGGAAAAGCGGTGAAATCGGTATAATCGAAAGCTGCTTTTTTTGACAGCATCGCCGCTTTCCCATCGCTTCGCCAGCGAAAGTTCAAAGGGGCGTGTTGGAGGCGAAGCGAAGGCGGGACATGGGCGGGTATGGGCGTGGCTACCAGATAGCCGGCTTTCGCCGATAATGGAAAACAAATACGGCGTTAAGCAGTATTTTGCTGGGTTTACTTGGTCATTTTATTTTCACGACCAAGCCTTAAAAAGGTGCCCGTACTGACCACATGACCACCGGAAGGAAGCGGAGATGATCTCCCCGTACTCCCCCAGTGGTCACTAACCCCATCCCACCAAAAAAAAACCCACTTTAAACACTTTTTTTCCAGCCTGTATGCCAGCCTCAAATGCCGTACCCACCTCCATGACAGCAGAATGTGTTCTGTCCTCCGACAGCCTTTTCCTGCTTGTGATGTGGTTCTGGGGTGAGTGTGACACCTTTTCTGTTATTTGCACTGCAGAGTCACATCAGCAATGCATTGTGGTTGGTGTAGGTATTGGTAGTTGGTAGGCTCTACTCCCCTGGTGCTTTCCCCCCTGCTTATTGAGTCAGAGTGTGCCCTGTTTTGTTTCCTGTTGTAGTCCATGCGGTAGTGGCCATTTTTGTAAGCCAGTTTTAGTTCCCTTTCCTGTGTTACCCACGTTAGAGAACGTAGTTCTTACCTTGAATGGTGCTGAAAGAGGGCATTGTACACCATTGTGCCAGCTCTGACCTACTACTAATCTTAGTACCAGGGGACTCTTTGCCAGTGGGGCACAACCTCTGATCTGCAGTTAACTGTGAGTAAACGTGCTTATTCAAATAAAGGACTTTTTCAGAGAGATTAGTCTTCAGGCGTGAACTGGTGTGCCAAAGTTATACAGCAGCAATAAGTCCTACAGACTGTATGCAGGTCCCTGGAGCAGTTTTAGTAGGTGCAGTACATTTGTGGGTAGTGGGTTTTAGGGGGGGTTGGGGGGTTCAGCTCCCAAAGTAAGGGAGCTATGCACGTGGGAGCTTTTCTGAAGTCCACCGCAGTGACCCCTAGGGAGCCCGGTTGGTGTCCTGGCATGTCAGGGGGGCCAGTGCACTAAAAATGCTGGCTCCTCCCACGGCCAAATGCCTTGGATTTGGCCGGGTTTGAGATGGCCGACATAACTTTCCATTATCGCTAAAAAACGAAGCCGTCCATCTCAAACCCCAGCCAAATCTAAGGCATTTGGCTGGCCAGAATCGTATTATCGAAACAAAAGATGGCCGTCCATCTTTTTCGAAAATACGGGTCTGGCCAGCTGTTTGCGGCACCGCCAAAATACATCGCCGGCCATGTATTTCGCCGGCACCGTTCAATTATTCCCCTCCACGTCATGCTATACCAGTTTTTCCCCACATGCCCAGTTTCATCCCATTCTATTAAGTTTTCTCTGCTATAGAACCTCTAGTTCCTTCCCCCTTAAACATGCATTAGGTCATTTTTTAGGGATTTATTTCTCTTTAACCCCCCTCCATCCATTTTGGCCCATTTTCAAATTCTATGGAGCCCTTTTACTAAAGCTTGTGCTAATGGACATTACCGTGTACTAAGTAACACAAAACCCATAAGAACAAAATAAGACATGCAACATTAAGCCTGTGCTAATGTCCATTAGTGCACACTAAGATTTAGTTAAAAAAAAAAGACTTTTATGTATCTTTTTATTGTTTTTCCCCCCTCATACCAAATTTCATTTTATTCTGTTAAATTTTCAGAGAGTTGTTTTGTCCACAGTCAGCTAGCCTAGACAGACATTTTTTTACTTCTTTGTGTAATTCTTTCCAACTTACATTGGGGTTGAAAGAAAAATCTTTGAACTGAAAAAAAAGAAACCTGACAGAATATAGGCATCAGGACAAGAGCCTGGGAAATGTCACACGTCAGTTATGAGACCCGTGGTATTACAGGCCACCTGCATGTTGAGAGACTGAAAGGCTTTGCAGTTTCAGTAGCTGCCCTCATTCCCCACAGTCAGCCTGACTGTAATGCGTGTGTATTCTATTACTCCTAAACTGGTGGAGCCTGAGTAATCTCAAAAAATTCTATCTTGGTTTGCTGTACATGCTGTATCTCCTAAGGGAAAGCAATATGTTGGCTAGCTATTCCATGGAAAGAGTTCAGAAACTAAACAATGTAGATTGAAGTGGCAGACTGGAGTTTGTTGCTGTTGCCCTCCAGAGAGGTCCGGAATCTTCCTCTGGCCCACAATGGCGAGGACTGTGGTGACCTTTAAGTACACTGACATATCTTGTTCTTTCTAAGTGGCAGGCTAAAGCTAAGCTTCTAACAGGTAGCATAGACAGAGAATAATCTTACCAAATTGAAACCTTATGTGGGCATTACTTCTCAGACAAATCCAGGAGGAGGGTTCAGGGCATGTAGACCTTCTGCAGTGCGTGCCTCCTCCTAATCTGTTACATCTAACTCCTCTGAGCCAGTGCACATGGAAACCACTGGTTCAGCACATTCATTCTAGAAAGCACCAGCAAACCCAGTCATACTACCAGTACCACAGCCATACAAAGAAACACGCACATAGACTGACGCGTAAGACACAGGCAGAGACACAATTGCACACATACCCAGAAGCATACAGACACAAAGAGCCGGGCATACCTAGAGACACAATGACACACAGGAAGAGCAGTTAAGTAGAGAGACAGAAACAGCAGCTAGACACAGTGACTGAAAGGTCTAGGTGGCTGCCTAGATTATGCCCAGGATAAGTGGACGATCAACCAGGGAGACGTATAACACTACAAAGTCTTTATTAAAGAACATCAAGACTTTGTAGTGTTATACGTCTCCCTGGTTGATTGAAAGGGCCAGATCATCCTACTCCTTTTTGTTTGCACTACTTTGACTTAGGAATTGAGGGTTCCTCCACTTTCTGTGGTTGCTCCTCGCTTTCAGGATAAGTGGACAACAGGAGTGCACACTATTATTTATTATTTATTGGAAGGGGCCAGGGCGGTTATACCTAGGATGCCGAGCAAGCTCTGCACCAGATTCACACTTCACATAATGATAGAGACCAAACCAGTTCTTTTGCTGTCCTTCAACTGATGAGGTGCAGCTTCCAACATTTCAATACAGATGGCCAACTATTTACAATAACTTTCTTCTCTCCTCCAAACGCACAAAAATTAGAAACACCTTCTTGTTACACAAACCTGCTCACCGGTGTGGTGAGGGCTTGGCTTGGCTTGTATAGTTCACTTGCTGTTACACTTAAGTAGATGATAACAGTTATCAAAAGTCAATTACAGTGCAATCCGCTTAAGTACAAGGGTCTGGGACCAAAGAAATGCATGTAGTTAACCAGAGCGTAATCAGTTATAGTCCTCTGTACACTCTTGGGTCTGTGAGTTCCATACACTACGTCTGCTAGATGGTAAAAACTGTCATAGCACTGACATCCAGTGGCCTCCATATAGGCCCTGCACGGTGTTGAGACTCTCCAGCGCTCTTGCCAAAGTGACGGGAGGAGGTTGTTGAATTTCGTCAGCATGTGCCTCGCTGCTCATTTCTTCATCTGTTCCATCATCAGCCGTTGTTGCCTGCGTGTAGGCGTATATCTCGACATCAGTGCTGTCGTCAGCTGTTTGTAGATTGTAATCAACAGCTACGTAGAGATGGAACTCCTCTTCAGTAACACAGGCTGGGATGTCAATAACCTCTTCATCTGACGCGTTTGCAAAAGCTGCATCTGTTTCGTCCCTCTCCACATCCTTAACAAAGCTTTCCCGCTTGTAGCAGTTCACAATGGTTGCCTATGTAACATGATTCTAGGCTTCTTTCTGCATATGATTACGAGCCAGTTCAACAGAGCCCTGAAATCCAAGTGAGGACAGCATAGTCCTTGATACGCTGTCCTCACTTGGATTTCAGGGCTCTGTTCTTTCCTGGTTTTCTTCTTATCTCTCCCAGCTTACCTTTAGTGTATACTCTAGTGGATCCTCTTCTACTTCTATCCCACTGTCAGTTGGTGTACCTCAAGGATCTGTCCTGGGACCTCTTCTCTTCTCCATCTATACTTCTTCCCTTGGTACTCTGATCTCATCCCATGGTTTTCAGGATCATCTTTACGCTGATGACTCCCAGATCTACCTCTCCACACCAGAAATCTCAGCCGAAATCCAGGCCAAAGTATCAGCCTGCCTGTCTGACATTGCTGCCTGGATGTCTCAGCGCCATCTGAAACTAAACATGACCAAGGCTGAGCTTCTTATCTTCCTCCCTAAACCAACCTCTCCTCCACCCCCATACTCTATTTCTGTGGATAACACTCTCATCCTTCCTGTCTCATCAGCTCGTAACCTTGGGGTCATCTTCGACTCCTCTTCCTTCTCTGCACATAGTCAACAGACTGCTAAAACCTGTCATTTCTTTCTCTATAAGATCAGCAAAATTCACCCTTTCCTTTCTGAGCACACTACCAGAACCCTCATCCACGCTCTTATCACCTCTCGCTTAGACTATTGCAACTTGCTTCTCACAGGTCTCCCACTTAGCCATCTCTCTCCTCTTCAATCTGTTCACAATTCTGCTGCACGACTAATATTCCGCCAGGGTCGTTATGCTCATATTAGCCCTCTCCTCAAGTCACTTCACTGGCTTCCTATCTGTTTCCGCATACAGTTCAAACTCCTCTTATTGACCTATAAGTGCATTCACTCTGCAGCTCCTCAGTACCTCTCCACTCTCATCTCTCCCTACATTCCTCCCAGGGAACTCCGTTCACTGGGTAAATCTCTCTTATCTGCACCCTTCTCCTCCACTGCTAACTCCAGACTCCTTTCCTTTTATCTTGCTGTACCATATGCCTGGAATAGACTTCCTGAGCCGGTACGTCAAGCTCCATCTCTGACCATCTTCAAATCTAAGCTAAAAGCCTACCTTTTTGATGCTGCTTTTAACTCCTAACCCTTGTTCACTTGTTCAGAAGCCTTATTTTATCATCCTCACTTTAATATTCCCTTATCTCTTGTTTGTCCTGTTTGTCTGTCCTAATTAGATTGTAAGCTCTGTCAAGCAGGGACTGTCTCTTCATGTTCAAGTGTACAGCGCTGCGTACGTCTAGTAGCGCTATAGAAATGATAAGTAGTAGTAGTAGTAGTAGCAGTTCACAATGGTTGCCTATGTAACATGATTCCAGGCTTCTTTCTGCATATGTAGGGAATCCAACAGTGATAGATTACGAGCCAGTTCAACAGCACGTTTATCCTTGCCAGTCTGGTCATCCATAGCGCTCATCAGACGACGTAGGAAACAGCCCAATAATGTTGTTTGAAATTGGCTATTATTCCCTGATTCATAGGTTGGATCAGAGAGGTAGTGTTTGGTGGCAGGAAGACCACCTTGACATTAGACAGCCTGACATCATCCCAGTGTGCAGCACAATTATCACAAAGCAACAAAATCTGATGCTTTTGTGCCTGCATTCTAGTGTCTAACATCTTTAGCCACTGCTTCCAAATTTCCCCAGTCATCCATGAATTTGCGTTAGCCTTGTATGACACAGGAAGTCACTTAACTTTCTTGAAGCAACTGGGCTGTTTGCTCTTTCCAATGATGAGGGGTTCCAACTTCTCACTCCCATCCATATTGCAGCAAAGGAGAATTGTCAGTCGGTCCTTCGATGTTTTACCTCCAGTAGTTTCGGCAAGTTTGAATGCAAGTGTTCCATCAGGAGTTGCTCGCCAGTAGAGACCATTTTCGTCAGCATTGTAAATGTCACGAGGTGCAAACTCATTCAAGATGGTAGAAAGAACTGAAACAACCCAATTTTCAGCACCAAAGTCATCAGCGTCTTGTTCCTCACCATGCTGTTTCTTGAATTTTATGCTGTTCCTCTCCTTCCATCTTTTCAACCATCCAACAGTGACATTGAATTCAGTTAGTCCAAGACTTTCAGCTAGCTGGTTAGCTTTCTCCATAAGCAGTGGACCACTGACAGGAAACTGTCTGCTCTTGACTTGAGAAAACCACCAAAGAAGAGCATCTTCTACCTCCTCAGCTTTTCCCGCCCATTTTCGTTTCTGTTGTGGATTTGTATTGTTTTGCCAGTCTTCCAGAAGCTGGTCTTTCTACTTCAAGACATGTGAAATTTGACTGGGATTGACACCATATTCTTTAGCAATAGATGCTTGACTCTGTTTGTTTTCTAATTTTTTAAGAACTTCTATTCGTTCAGCCAGTGTTAAAGTCTTACAATTCCACAGCGACGACGACCCCGGTTTACGCTCTAACAACATTCTTTCGCTTATTCTGCCTGTGGCAGTTAAAGAGGCAGTAAATTTGAAATCTCGTTGGTTGTCACGTGCCAATCGGCTTCCATATTCCATGCGCTCGCTTATGCAGATTCTTTCCTGCAAAGAAGCGGTCTTGAACCATGCATATAAGCAAATCTTGCACTTATCAGTGGTGCGCTAAACCGAAGTTTGTCCCCATAGAAATTGATGGTGCCAAAAACGGGACCGAAGTACGGCATGCAGTTAAACAAAGCATGCGCTTATCTGACGTGCACTTAAATGGAGTGCACTGTAGTTACAAATTACTTACAGGAACCTTGGTATCTAGATGATAGATGCAGTGGCTTTGCAGCAAGGCTGTTTCAGATGTTAAAACAGATTTTTTTTCTCCTTCTGCCTGCTATAGTTAGAAGTTGCAAGATGCCTGCATGTCATAGCAGGTACCCTGAATGAATTCCTTTCTCCTTCTTCCCAGGACTACACAGGGGTGGAAAGGTTCCCCATACCTTCCACTAAAACAAGCCAGCTTCTGGGTTTTGGATCTGTTACTTGTCCCTTGATCCCTCCTGTCCAGGCTGATTCTGAATTCAGATCACAGCATCAGACTGGACTGGAGGGATCTCCCTCTTAGCATGGGTCAAAGGTGGGAGATGGAACCCAAGACATATTTGGCGGGCAAAGAGGGAACGTATAACACATAGGGGGGAGGTCACTGCTGCCACTAGACCCTTCCCCTAATTATAATAAACCCTCCTATTGTTCTATCAATTTCCAGATGTTTCTACCCTCTCTGGAAGCTTCTAGTGTGAAAATGTGAATTCCTGACAGGTGCTGGAATAGGAAAAAACAACAGGTTCGCAGAAAGGCTACAGCTGAGACTGGATGCAGCTGTCTATTTGTTCAGTGGATAGAGAGCTAGAGATGAGAGCTGGCATGAAACGCAGGCATTCTCTTCCTATTGGCTATCAGAGTTGCCATAGGCCAACAATGGAAGCACTTACTTAACGGACTGACTGAACTGTGCAGTCCTGTGCTTGTGGCTCAAAAAGAAGCCTTGTTTTATCTCTTCATCAGGAGCAGATTAAACTTTAAATCTGATGATCCTACAATAGACGCCTTTTTGAAATGATCACGTGGAGGGGCATTTTCGAATGGGGATGACCATCTCTAAGGGCGCCCAACTCTAAGGATGGTGCCGCGAAGGGGTGGGGCAATGCGTATTATTGAAACAAAATGGACGTCCATCTTTCGTTTCGATAATACGGTCGGGGACACCCAAATCTTGACATTTAGGTCCACCTTAGATATGGTCGTCCTCGGTTTTCGGCGATAATGGAAACCAAAGATGTCTATCTCAAAAACGTCCAAATCCAAGCCCTTTGGTCGTGGGAGGAGCCAGCATTGTAGTGTACTGGTCCCCTGATATGCCAGGACACTAGCTGGGCACCCTAGGGGGCACTGCAGTGGACTTCAGAAATTGCTCCCAGGTGCATAGCTCCCTTACCTTAGGTGCTGAGCCCCGCAAACCCCCCCACCCCATATCCGCCTTCCTGAAGTACACTGCACCCACTACAACTACTCCAGGGACCTGTATACTGCTGCGATGGACCTGAGTATGGCATTTGAGGCTGCCATAGAGGCTGGCAAAAAAGTATTTTTAAACTTGTTTTTTATGGTGGGAGGGGGTTAGTGACCACTAGGGGAGTAAGGGGAGGTCATCCCCAATTCCCTCCAGTGGTCATCTGGTCAATTGGGGCACCTTTTTGAGGCTTGGTTGTGAAAAAAAAATGGACCAAGTAAAGTCGGCCAAGTTCTCATCAGGGACGCCCTTCTTTTTTCTATTATCGGTCAAGGACGACCATCTCCTAATCACGCCCCAGTCCCGCCTTCGCTACCCTGCCGACATGCCCCCGTGAACTTTGGTCGTCCCCGCAACTGAAAGCAGTCGAGGGTGTCAAAAAATCGGCTTTCGATTATGCCGATTTGGACAAACTTGCGAGAAGGACGCCCATCTCCCGATTTGTGTCGAAAGATGGGCGTCCTTCTCTTTCGAAAATAAACGTGATAGATTCCCTGCTATAAAATTACCAACATGTATATTACAGTTCTTAATATTATTACTGCTATACGTCTTCTTTTTACACAGTGGATGTAACAATGTAGAAGCTGATATTCAGTGATGAGAAATTCATTTCCAGTTAACCAGATCATTAATCCCATCACGTCAAAGAGGATTTTCAGCCAACTTATCTGTTTAAATTCAGCTGTTTGAATATGTGATCCTAAACTTAAATGAATGCTATCCATTTAAGCTGGGATTTCTATTCTGCTCTGCGGTAGAAGAGGAAAATAAGTCTACTAGTGCTTATAAATAAGTTACTCCCCAGATTACAGATAGGCATCTATGTCCTATCATAATGTATATTGGACTTTTGCATAGCCTCTTTCAGGCAGTAAGTTTATTACAGTGAAACCACGTTTAATTTAGTTTGGTTTATTGGCACTTGCTATACTGCCTTTACTAACTTAGCAGATCAAAGCGGTTTTCATAAAATTAAAACCAGAAGAAATGGAAAAGAAGCAAAACATGTTTTTTTTTTCTTTTTCATTTTCCAACAAATAAACCAGAATGGATTTGCATCCTTCTGCCATTGCAGGGCAGCATCTATGCGGCCTACTTAAATGAATAACTTTAACTGGAGAGTATCAGTGATATCCAGTTAGTCCCATTCCATCACCCAGAGGAGCGCCTGGCCTTCTCGTCTTTATCCCGATAACTTTTGGTCAGGCTTCTATCTGTCTAACCAAAAGTTATCCATTTACTGGCTCCTTACTGTATATTTAAAGCAAAGGACTTATGCAGTTGATATCCTAAAGTTCTTATATACTTTGGACTCAGTTCTATATATGGCGCCTAAATTTGAGTGCCGATAAAAATTTACACTTCATACTGTTTTTTTAAAGGTGCTCAGAGTTGGTTCATCCTTGCTCAGTAAAACTGCACACAAATTCCAGGAATGTCCTTGATCCACCCATGCCCCTGCCATTGCCGTGCCCCTTTTTTGGACCCATGCGTAAAATTTATGTGTGGATCCCAGCGCATATAGATGTGCATGCAAATTTTAATTAATGCCAATTAGTGCTGATAATTATTAGTGCCCAATTATCTGTGTTAATTGCTTATCAATTAAATTGCATTTGCAAATTGGGTGTTCACCTATATTTGCACCAGTAGTTTTGAGCTCCACATATATCCAGCCAGGGCTGTCAGTGTTTTTGTTTTAAAGCTGGCCACTGCAGCTGAAATAAATCTAGATGGGTAGTGGCTGACACTGAATATCCAGATTCAGCAGTGTCTATCTGTACCAGCTCACTATTCAGTTCACTTAGAAAGTTAAGCTAGCTTTTTTGCTGTCCTAACTTTATCTGGATAGTTATCTGGTTAGCAGACTAAATATCACTAGTAATGGGATAACATCAGGAACCACCCTCAGTCTAACAGACCATCCTGATACTACATGGATAGTCTCTCATCTACCTTCAGGCTCCAATTCTTTCAACTGGTGTTTGAGCTGTTCTTTTTATGATTATACCATTCTCACCAGATATTTACTATAAATAATTATTGATAGCTTCTTTTTTTTTATTAATTTTTTATATATGCAGTGCTCAATATTGCTATTGTGCTTCTATACCATAATATAGTGTACCGGCACAACTGCCCTCCAACATCATAGCACTGTGCCTGACTTCCTGCCTTCTTTTTAAATATGTCTCTTTTCTCTAAGTGTAAAAGCAGTGGGAACAGCCAAAGGAAAGTGGTTTTAGCATGCGAATTGAGAACACATAAGCACTGAGGTGATAATTGACCAGCCTCAGCTCAACTGGCCCGGCACTGAGTACAACCACCTGAAGCTAAGTACTTTAAATCTTGCTTTAAGAATCACTGCTTTTACAGTTCATAAAAAGAACTACATGGATAGTGCCAGAACAGTGTACAATGATTTTCAGCAGCATGTTCTTGATAATTCTGCTCAAAATGAAGGGATGGCTCCAGTCAGCACCATTTATCTGGGTAGCAGCACCTGCTAACTTAATATTGGGCTGATATAAGAGCAGATAAGGACCATAACACCCAATTTATTTCTATTCAAAATGGTCAGATGATTCTGCCATTCTGAGTCCTGGTGGGCAAATCCCCTGGTCACCTCCTTTCATGCTCCCTTCCCTCATCAAGGGGTCCTTTTACTAACTAAAGTAAGCCCTAATGCATTATTACCACAGCTTAAAAAGGCTTACTGTGAGGCATACTGAGGCATCCCATGGTAAGTTTCAAATGTCCACATGCTAAAAAATATTTTTAATTTTTTGGCCAGGAGCATGTCTGGGGGGCAGAGAGTGGGCACTTCTGCGCTAATCAGTGCATCAGCAGTGCCACATGCTAAGTGATTAGTGCAGGATTAGTCCGAGAGCCCTTCTACCTACATAATAAATGGCAGCGAGGGCTCACATGCTAATTCTTGTTAATGGCCATGCGCTAATGGCAATATTAGTGATGGCCATTCAATCAAAAAATGAAACATTGGCCATTTTCCGGCTGCACTAATTGCCTTAGTACACAGGAAAGGCCTATGTAAGGGCATGCTACAGACACTGTCTACCACAGCATTGTAAAAGGACCGCCAAGCATGCCAGAAATAATGGTGATGAGTCAGAGGAACTCAAACAAATCTCTGTAAACATGGAAGATGTAATGCCGCAATTTGACAAACCAAAGAGTAGCAAACCACTTGGATTGGATGGCATACATTTCAGAGTACTGATAGAACTAAAAAATGAACTTGCAGAGCTATTATTAGTAATATGTAATTGATCTTTAAAATCAAGGGGGTCTTTTACAAAGGCACGGTAGCTTTTTTAGTGCGCAATAATAATTAGTGCACACAACGCTAAAGATGCCCACAGAAATATATGGGCGACTCTAATGTTTAGCGTGTGCTTATCATTAGCGCACACTTAAAATGCTGTGCCTTTGTAAAAGGACCCCCTTCAAGTGTGCTACTAGAAGAATGAAGAATTACCAATGTAACTCCAATTTTTAAAAAGGGACCCAGAGGTGACCCAGGAAATTACAGACCAGTGAGCCTGATGCTGGTGCCGAGCAAAATGGTAGAGACTATTATAAAGAAAAAATTACTGAGCATACATAGGCATGCATTAGTGGGACAAAACCAACAAGGGAAATCTTTCCTCATCAATCTACTACATTTATTTGAAGGAGTAAATAAACACGTGGATAAAGATGAGCCGGTCAATATTGTGTACCTTTAAAAGGCATTGACAAAGTACCTCATGAATGACTCCTGAAGAAATTAGAAAGTCACGGGACAGGAGGTAGTGTCCTATTGTGGATTCAGAAATGGTTAAAAGATAGAAAATAGAGAGTAGGGTTAATTGGTCAATATTCTCAATGGAGAAGGGTAAATAGTGGGGTTCCTTAGGGGTCTGTACTAGGACTGCTGCTTTTTGACATTTATAAAAGATCTAGAAACAGGAATAACAAATAAGGTGATTAAATTTGCTGATGACACAAAATTATTCAAAGTTGTTAAATCACAAGGGGATTGTGAAAAGTTGCAAGAGGACTTTATGAGACTGGGAGACTGGGCATCCAAATGGTATATGATATTTAATATGAGCAAGTGCAAAGTGATGCATGTAGGGAACTGGAACCCAAACTAGAGCTACATGATGTAAGCTTCGACATTAGGAGTCTCTGTCCAGGAAAAGGATATAGGTATCGTCATTGATTTTATGTTGAAATCTTCTGCTCAGTGTGCACCGGTACTTAAGAAAGCAAATAAAATGTTAGAAATTATTAGGAAAGGAAAGGAGAACAAAACTGAGAATATCATAAAGCCTTTGTTTCACTCCATGGTGTGACTGCACCTCAAATGTTGTGTGCAAGTTTGATCAGTGCATCTCAAAACAGATGTGGAGGGGCCTTTTCGATATGAGATCTAAATCCAACTTTGTACGTTTTGCTGAAAACATCCAAAAATCAAATGGTGAACATGGCCATTTTTGAACCTGAAAAACATCTGTCTTTTTGTTTTGAAACTGGCTGTTTCCTAGATATTTTTAGATATTTTGTGCTCAGTGCATTTTTATTTTGAAACCATTTTTGGAAAAAAAAATGCCCAAGTGGAAAACGCACAAAAACAAGCCATTGGGATGTCTGGGGGTTGGTAAACAGGCAGTACAGATATCCCAGCAGAGCTGTGAGGCACCCTAAGGGACACTATAATGAACTTCACATAAAAGGGCCCAGGTACACATCTCACCATTACGCCTTATAATTTTATGATGAGCCCTCCAAAACTCACCAAAAATCTACTGTTCCCAACTGTACACCACTCCAATAGCCCTTATGTCTGCAAGTTTCACATATATATATTTAGGTATAGTAGGTTTTTGATGTGTTTTGAATGGCTCACACTTTCCACCACAAGTGTAACAGAGGAGGTTATGGGCCTGGGTCCCCTTCTCTACGTTGTACTGCACTGACTACTAGGCTATTCCGGGGTCTACTTGCTGCTCTAATAGGACTGGCTATAACATCTGAAGCTGTCATAGAGGTTGGTATGCACTGTTTCTTTCACATCTTTGGGGGGTGGGAGGGGGTCAGTGACCACTACGGGAGTAAGGGGGGGTCATGTCTTAATCCCACCAGGGGTCATCTGGTCATTTAGGGTGAACTGCATAGAAAAGGTCTTAAAAATGTGTTTTGAAAATAATGATTTGGACGTTTTTGCAAAAAAAAAAAAAAAAAAACATCCATCTGTTGCTTTGTGCCATTTTTTGGACGTTTTTCTGTTTCAAAAATAAGCCCCTTAGCACAATTAGAAAAGGTGCAACAAAAATGATAAAGGGAATGGGTTGACTTTCCTATGAGGAAAGGCTAAAGCAGCTAGGGCTCTTGAGCTTGGAGAAGAGAAGGCTGAAGGGAGATATGATAAACGAGTGAGTAGTGTGGAACAGGTAAATCTAAATCACTTGCTTACTCTTTCCAAAAATACAAGGACTAGGGAGCTACTAAGTAGTAATTTTTAAAATAAATCGGAGAAAATATTATTCTCTCAACACATAATTAAACTCTGGAATTCGTTGCCGGAGAATGTGGTAAAAGCAGTTTGCATAGGAGGGTTTAAAAAAGGTTTTGGCAAGTTCCTAAAAGAAAAGTCCATAAGCCATTATTAAGATGGACTTGGGGGAAAATCCACTGTTCATATCTGTAATAAGCTGCACAAGATCTTGCCAGGTACTTGTGACCTGGATTGGCCACTATTGGAAAGAGGATACTGGGCTTGATGGACCTTCGGTCTGCTCCAGTATGGTAATGATTATGTTCTTATGTAACAGTAAACAGATGGGCAGAAACATGCACACTTGTCTGGTTTGACCTCTCTAGGAACTCCTGTTCTCCTTTTGCTACTCTCCTGGGGTTAAGTAGCTATCTCATTTTTCCTCTTAGCACTGATCAGCAAGCTTACATACCAGCCTTGCTTTGATTCAACTAGGAGCTCATGCCAGACAAAACAACTGAGCATGCTCAAGTTGGCATATATGTTATAGCTTTCCCGGGTCTGCATAACAGCATTAAGCAATTTGCATTTTATGGGTTAACAAGCAGGCGAGTAGTGTAGAAATTCAGGAAATGTTTTACTGCACAAATGGCCAAATTTATTGTACACTAAAATATTTTTGCACAAGTTTTACAAGTTTTATTGCATAGCAACCAAAGTGACTAATAGACCAATCGAAAATACAAACCATAATCAAACTGTGGCCGTTGACCCCATTGTACAAGATAGAAGGCAGAGAAGACAGGGATTGTTTGGCCTGTAAATAGGTTATATAGCGCTCTCTCATGCCAGTATGTAAGGACATCCCTTATTGCTCTTGTTTAGGTCATACTTAGGTCACAGCATCTGTTGTATTTTAGCTTATGTCATCTGTATACAGAATGCAGATAATGTTCCATGCCAAGAGGGTCTCATCAACCACATAAAAATGTCAGATTTTCAGAAGAGATCCAAGTGAGAAATGCACCTTTATGACATTTCCATTTAGATGATTTATATTGTTCTTGTTTGAAAAATGCAAGTTTAGATTCTAAATTAGACTGTTCTTCCTCCAAAAGGTTTGTTAAGATGAGACCCTAATCATCTCTCCTTATTCATTGTGCTGAAATGTTCTTGGGGTGCATTTAGATATGTTGCATTGGAAAGCAAACGTGAGTCTTCCTATTTACAAACCGATGCACGGGATTTCACTTTTTTGATCCTACAATTTGGAAGATTGGTTATGGACAATAACTTGGCTGTTTTATTGCTTCTGGCAATTTTCAAAGCCATTTCCACATATAAAGCAACGTTTTATGCACAGAAAAGGGTTTTTTGAAAATAGCTCAACACACATATGTGCATACAATAGCTATATGTGTTGGGGATGAGGTTGGGGTAGAGTGTGTACATATATTTGAATTTCCCAAAAGAGCGTGCACGTAAGTTTGAGTGCTATACAGAATTAGGGGGATAAAGTACAACTATATGTAAAGTGTTATGTGTGCAGGGTCATTTTTTCAAGTCTTCATGAAAAAATGACCCTGCACACATAACACTTTACATATAGTTGTACTTTATCCCCCTAATTCTATATAGCACTCAAACTTACGTGCACAATTTAACTGCTTAATGAGCCAATTAGCACTGATAATTGAGCATTAACAATCAATTATTGAGGCAATAATTCTATAATGGTATATGTATACATTTTTCCGTGTAGATCTGAAAAGTGGGCATGGCCATGGGAAGGGCTTGGGTAGGTCAGGGGCATTTCTAGGATTTGCACATAGTGTTTTTTGGGGATCCATGCCTAATTTAGACATGGGGATTTACACCAGCGTTGGTGTAAATCCTCATGATCAAAATTGGGCATGGACCCTAGCACTAAGTGCTAAGTGGAGGAGTGGCCTAGTGGTTAGAGCACTGGTCTTGTAATCCAGAGGTGGCCGGTTCAAATCCCACTGCTGCTCCTTGTGATCGTGGGCAAGTCACTTAACCCTCCATTGCTTCAGGTACAAACTTAGATTGTGAACCCTCCTGGGACAGAGAAATATTGTGAATGTAACTCACCTTGAGCTACCACTGAAAAAGGTGTGAGCAAAATCTAAATAAATATTCTATAAATGGGGCCCAACTTTGAGCACATTTCTGGAATGGCACCCAAATCTGGGCACCATTTACAGAATTGAGTCCCATATGGCTAATCCTAGATATCTTCTAGATTGACTAATCCCTTGGTCTTCACTCCCAGTTCTCAAGGGCTGCCAATAGATCATTTTCACAATATGCCTAATGAAAAAAAAATTACCAGAGGTCCTGCAGGAACTTGGACAGCTACTGGTGCTAGGCTGAAACGAGCATTAGGCCTGGAGGCAGTATGGCCACTTGATGAAGTAGCACTGGGAGAGACACTGCCAGGGCTAAGGACAGTGGTGCTGTCAGTGGGCCTCTAGTAGTGAAAGATCCTGCTGTTTAAGCCAGCATTGAGAGGCAGACTGTGGTGGTGATTGTTCCTCCCTTCAAGAATACATGAGTGCTGAGGGGAGAGGCTCTGAAAGTAGTAGTGGCAGGGCCTGCAATAGAGCAGCTGCTGGAGTTTCCCCAGTGGAAGGGAGGGAAGAGGAGTACAGCAGTGCAGTCACAGCGTTTTGAGGGCTAGAGCACAGTCAGGGCTGAGGCAAGCAGGGGGCAGAACAAGCTGATAGCTATATTAATTAAAATGGTCTGCTGCAGAGGGGACAAGAGACCCTGATGAGCCTCTAAAATTTAAAGAAGCAGGCTTAGGTGTGGAGAAGAGCTATGCTGTGCTGGGTACCTGACAAAAATGTAATAAATACAACTTAAGCCTGTGCTCTGCACCTGAGGCAGTAAGAGAAGCCTAAGAGCGGAGAACTTAAGAAGGGAATTTTGAGAAACTGTTGTGCAGTTGATCTTGAGGGGAAGAGATGGCAGTGGTAAAATCCTTAACAGTACTGGGGAAAGAAGGGGAGACTAGAGATCAATTTTGGTAATGTGTGAATGGGGTAACTGAATGGTACGTGTTATGGAGTTTATGAAGCAGGTAAACTTACTGGTAAAAAAACTCCATCTACTCCTTTGAGTTAAAAAAACTTGGCTACATTCCAATCTACATAGTTGAAAACCCAAGCTAAAAAGATCCTGATTGAAGTTACCAGAATAATTCCATAGAGACTCACTGGATGGAAGGGGGAATAATGTGAATTACCATTACTAACATAGCTGTGTACTCTAGGAAATCAGCAATGAGAGCTGTGCTGAACAGATGTGTGATATGAGAGAAAATTGGTGGAAAACAATTGGTGGAAAAATGGAAAAAATAAAGTGTCAAAGGTTTTAAGAGTGAGTTAATACTAATGTTGAACAGTCAATATAATTTTGCTTCTTTATTTAAATTACATTTGTACCCCACACCTTCCCACTCATGGCAGGCTCAATGTGGCTTACATGGGGCAATGGAGGGTTAAGTGACTTGCCCAGAGTCACAAGGAGCTGCCTATGCCTGAAGTGGGAATCGAACTCAGTTCCTCAGTTCCCCAAGACCAAAGTCCACCACCCTAACCACTAGGCCACTCCTCCACTCACTTTAGTGTTTTGATAACAATTGTGAGGACCCTGAAGGGAGACCTTCAGATGAAAAAAAAAACCCAACAAAACTTTAAAGTAAAGAAATTCTTAAGGACAGCAAATATTACTTCTTTTATGAAAACAGTTAATTTCTTTAAAAGAAAGTATTGGTCTTATGCTCTGACATATAAGAAGCCTTTGATTAAAAAAAATGTTTCTTCTGAGAAGACATTGTTAATGCCAAGAGGCTACCTCATAATGAAAAAGAACTTATGTAGTGAAGCAGATGTTACGGCTTTGAAGGCAAACTGAACTACTTTGGCAGGCACTGGAATTAACAAGGAGCGATATAAAAAGAGTGAAAGTTCTGAGTGCCATGACTTTGTTGAGTTCTGATTGCCTGTAGGCAGAGTAACAATATTATCCTTTATTTTTTATAGTTAGGAAAGAGTGAATAGAGAGATGGCCTAATACCAAAGCCTCAATATATTTCACTAAACTGAATAGAACTGGACATAGGGATTTCCTTTGTTGAATTTAAGTTAGAATAGCAGGAGGATCCTGCAGACAGATATCACAAGAGTTTTAGCTTAATAAAGTACCCAGAGATCTTGGTGCAACATTATTCTGAGGACTTCAAACAAACCCCAAGCCTGAGGACACAGCCCAAAGAAGAAAATGAGCTGTGTACAAGTACACAAACTTACAGTCTGGCCAATACATAAGTACCTAAGCATCGTCATGCTGGGACAGACCAAGGGTCCATCGAGCCCAGCACCCAGTCTCTGACAGCGGCCAAAAGAACAATTTGTCCCGCCCATCCCGGAAATAGTGGATTTTTCCCACGTCCATTCAATAACATTCTATGTCCTTCTCCTTCAGGAAGCCGTCCAACCCTTTTTTAAAGTCTGCTAAGAGGGGCATAATCGAATGGCACCGGCCAAATCGATGGGGCCAGTGCCGTAAGCGGGCGGAGCCAAGCGTATTTTCAAAATACGCTTGGCGCCGGCCAAATCACTCGCCGGGTTTACAACAGGATCGCCGGCAGATCGCCGGGTTTATTTGAGATGGCCAGATACGGCTCGGCATTGAATATCTGGGTTTAACGCTGATGGCTGAATATCGGGCCCCAAGAGTCTAAGCCCTTATCTACCAGCAAGGTCTCTACACTTCTCCCAAGCTATTCTTTTGGTGATCCCTTCCCCTTCAAGACTCTGCCTTGATTTCACTCTTTACATGGCTTTTCTCTTATTAGCCCTATTAGTCTGGTATTCTCTTCTAACTCACTTATGATCGGAGCAATCATTTTCAAAATTCAAGCCTTTGACCTATGAGTGGGAGATGGGGTGGGGGAGGGGGTGGCCCAGAGCAAGATGATGTCTCTTTGTGTACACTCTTTCTGCGCCTCACATTCTACTTCTCTTCTTACTATGAAAATAATTTTGTAAACCACCATGGTGTGAAAGGACAAGGTGCCCAACATGTCAAATGCAACTATCTAGCACATTGCAGGTCTAAACTGGGATGTTTTTGTTTCCACCCCAGGATGTCACCCTGCTATCCATTATCACTAGAAAATGTCCATCCTGACATAGGAGCCGACTCTGTGGGTGCTGTGGGTGCTTGAGCACCCCCAATATTGAGAAAATTCATTGTATGTGTCCAGGGAGGGGTTATTTCCATTGGGCTTAGCACCCCCAATAATTTTGAAAAGTTGACTCCTATGCATCCTGTAACACTGCCGATAACATGCTCCCAAAATGCCCCTTCTCTGTTGGAATGTAATTGTATTTTACATGCATTGCCTGTCACCTATTATTTCTCTGTGATTACTCTGTGACCTCTGATGTGAATTACTTAGAGAGGTCACACAGCTATGTAACTTCCTGTGGGGGTTAGATGCAGCACATGCAGCACATGGAGCACATGGAGCTCATGATCTCTCCTAACCTGAGAGGATCTATGGTGGTGTGAGCATCCATTACCATCTAAGCACATGGAAGGAGCTGATAATACAAATGTATAGTAATATGTATATATAAGCCTGTCTGATTATAATCTAACTACAAACTGTGAGTAAACAGATGTTTTGTTACTTCAACTTTAAAGTGACTCAGCAGTGAATTATTCTGGGGTGAATGAGAGAGAGATGAAGAAAGAAATTAACATTTCTAAAGCTGAAGCTGTGTGTACTAAAATCTGCTAATTATTTACTACAAATAATCCAACAAAAGGGTTATGGGCCCAGGGCCAGGAATTGAAAAAGAAGAGAAATATTACCAGGCAGAAAAAAAGGCCACATTTTTCTCTTAAGTTTTAAAGGAAAGATTCAGTCTGTCTCTCTCTCCCCCCACACAGCAGACAGAAGGCTAAGAAAATGGCTGAGGGAAGAAATTCACCATTGTTCTATTCTCTCAAGGTGCCTAAATTAACTGAGTTTAATTATCAGCAGTGGGAACTAAGATTCATATGTCTCCTTCGAGCAAAAAGATTAAATATATGCTTAGACCAAGACAGAACAGATGAAAATATGGCTGAATGGGACAATGCAAACTATTATGTGAAGTGCATGCTTTTGGAAGCTCTCTCAGAGAAACAAGCCATATTAGTGGAGGGAAAAGATACACCAAAGGACATTTTATATAAACTGAGAACTATGTATGCAACTACATATGCAAAACAGCAACCAATTTGGTTGGCAGAGTTGAATGAAACCAAATTAAGGGATAAAAGTAAATGTAATGATCACATTATGCATCTTATGTCTTCATTTCAAAAGTTAGAACTTTCAGGAATTCCCATGTGTGATGCATTGAAAAGAGCATTTCTTTTTACCTCACTATCAAAGAAGTTTGATGTTTTTAGGTCTGTAAATGAGGCCATTGAAGGGCAATCTTTTGAACAGACAACATCAAAACTAAGGCAGGAATGCATAATAAATGATTCTGAGGAGATGTGTTCTCAAAGCAAGTCAGAGAGAAATGAAACAAATTTCTTGGCAAAGAACAGAGGAAGGCGGAGCTATGGGAAAACTCCACCCAAGGGCAAGCTGATTTGCTACTCATGTGGAAAGGAGGGACATGTATCTAAATGGTGTAAGGAAACACAAAACACTCCCTCTAGCTCACCTAAGCCAATGGAACTAAAGAATTTTCAAACCAGGAAATGTATGAAGGACAAAGATAAACACAAGGGCTTTCTAATGGCAGAAAAATCTTTGACTATGGTAAATAATAATTCAAATGAAAGTACTTGGATTTTGGATTCGGGGAGCACATGCCATTTAACCAATTGTAAGAATTTCTTTCAGGAAATGTGTCCAGAGGAAGGTATTCTTAAAACTGCAAACGCAGGGACTGCTAAGATCCAAGCAAAAGGTATTGGATTCTTAAAATGCAAAGTGTCTAATGAAGTTAAAGAAATTCCTGTAAGTGATGTCTTGTATATTCCCCAAGCAGTTTGTAATATGCTTAGTGTATCTACATTAGATAAGAAGGGATTTGTGATTCATTTTGAAAACAGTAAGTGCACAATCTCTAAAAATGATGAAGTGTATGCTGAAGCTTTTATGCATAATGATGTTTATAAGCTGAACATTTCAGGTGAAGCCTCACATATGGCGCAAGTAAGGAAGAATGATGGTAAATGTAGTCTGGAAATCTGGCACCGCCGCCTGGGACATCGTGATTCTAAGGTGATCCAGGATCTTTACAGTAAGCAACTGGCCACCGGCATTCAGATAAGTGCAGATGCTGGTAAAATGGAGAAATGCATAGACTGTGTTACTCAAAAAGGTGTGAGACCCTCATTTCCTGCATACACAGGAAATAGGAGTAATAAAGTGCTGGACTTAATACACAGTGACTTATGTGGACCGTTTAATATCCCATCATGGGAAATAACAGATTTGTGCTAATATTCTTGGATGATTTCTCTAGATATTGTGTGGCCTATTTGCTGAAAGAAAAAAGTCAAGTCACAGACATGCTGAAGAAATACGTAGCCATGGTGAACAATAAATTTGAAAGAAAACCAAAGGTTCTTCAGACCGACAATGGTGGTGAGTTCACTTCACAAAGCATGCGCACATTTCTAGAACAAGAAGGCATTCAACATATCACAACAGTAGCTTATACACCAGAGCAAAATTCTGTTGCAGAGAGAAAATTTAGGTCACTTGTGGAAATGACCAGATGTATGCTGTCAGATAGCAATCTCCCTAAAAGACTATGGGGGGAAGCCATTCTCACAGCAGTGTACCTACAAAACAGAATGCCAACTAAAGGCGCTGAGCGCACACCACATGAGACATGGCATGGTAGGAAGCCAAACCTGTCACACATAAGAACATTTGGAAGTACAGCATATGCTCATGTACCAAAGCAAAGAAGGCATAAGCTGGATTCCACAACAGAAAGGGGCATTTTAGTTGGCTATGCTCCAGCACACAAAGGATATAGAATTTTGAATCTGAAAACTGGCATTGTTGGCATAAGACATGTTACATATTTTGATGAAAACAAAAGGGTTGATAAAGGCTGGATTATCCCAGATGAGCCTTATCATCCAGAATATGAAACTAGAACAATAATAGACATGCCAGTGTATATAAATGCCATACCAAGGCAGATGTCTGAAAGCAACTCACCTGTATCTAACGAGGAACAGGCAGAGGAAACAGACACAGAAAGGATCATTGAAGAAGACAGTACAGTTGGAGAAGGGGAATCAATTGGAGAAGGACTCTCAGATTTTGAGGATGCGGAAAGGTCAGACCAACCTGTTGTCAGACGCTCATCCAGGGAAAACAAAGGTGTTCCACCCCCAAGACTGTCTTACCTAACAAAGTCAGCAGAAGCTCAAGAGCCCTTAACATGGGATGAGATTGAGAAAATGCCAGCAGAAGAAGCTGCTGAATGGCATAAAGCTGCACAAGAAGAAATTGATGCATTGGATAAAAATAATACTTGGATTCTTACAAAATTACCTCCTGGCAAGAAAGCTATAGGATGCAAATGGGTATTCAAGTTAAAAAGGAATGCACAAGGAAAAGTGGAAAGGTATAAAGCCAGATTAGTGGCAAAGGGATATCTTCAAAAATATGGAGAAGATTTTGATGAAGTGTTTGCACCTGTAGTGAAACACACGACAATCAGAACACTTCTGAGCATTGCAGTCTCAAAAGGCATGCAAGTCAACCACATTGATGTGAAAACAGCATTTCTTCACGGAGAAATAACTGAAGACTTGTATATGGAACAGCCAACAGGTTTCATAAATACAAAACAAAGACAGCTAGTGTGTAAATTAAACAAAGGTCTTTATGGATTAAAGCAAAGTGCAAAATGTTGGAATGATAAATTGCATGAAATATTGACAAATTTAGGATTTAAGCAAGGTGAAGCAGATAAATGTTTGTACACTAGGTGCACAAATGGACAATATGCATACATTTTAGCTTTTGTTGATGATCTGCTCATTGCAAGCAAAAGTGAGCAAGAGTACAAGGACACTGTAAAATATTTAAACCTCAATGTTGAGATAAAAGAACTTGGAAATGTGTCATACTATCTTGGTATAGAAATTGAGAAACAAAATGATGGTTCTTATCTTCTAAGCCAGAAGCAGAAAATAAATGAGCTTATTGAAAGTTTAGGTATGCAAGATGCCCAAGTTGTAAGCACTCCCATGATCACTGATTTTCTGAAGGATGAAACAGTAAGAGAACCTTTACCAGATAACATCCAATATAGATCAGCCATAGGTAAGCTTTTATATCTAGCTACCACATACAGGGCTGATATAGCAAATGCAGTAGGAATTTTGAGCAGAAGGGTCAGCTCACCTACCAAATCAGATTGGACTGCAGTTAAAAGGATGGTAAGGTATTTAAAGGGTACCATTGATTGTAAATTAAAGATTTCAGCCAATAGTAATCCAAAACTAATATGTTACTGTGATTCAGATTGGGCAGGGGATCATTCTGATTATAAATCCACAAGTGGATATGTGTTTATGTATGGAAATGTACAAATTTCATGGGCCAGTCATAAACAAAGTATTGTGAGTTTGTCTTCTACAGAAGCTGAATATGTGGCCGTATCGGAAGCGTGCAGAGAACTGATGTGGATTGAAAAACTTTTGCTGGATTTTGGAATAGCTGAAAAGAGACCAATCCAGATAATGGAAGATAATCAGAGCTGCATCCGACTGTCACAGAATGACAAGGTTCAGTCACGCACCAAGCACATCGCAACGAAATACCACAACGTGCGAGAGTTGGCGAAAGAAGGGGTCATCAGTCTACACTATTGTCACACCAGTGAGATGACAGCTGACATCATGACCAAACCGTTACCCAGAGAACATTTTGTGAATCTGCGTATAAAGCTTGGACTTTGTATGAATAAATAATTGCATGACAGTTATGCATGAGAAGGGGTTTGTTGGAATGTAATTGTATTTTACATGCATTGCCTGTCACCTATTATTTCTCTGTGATTACTCTGTGACCTCTGATGTGAATTACTTAGAGAGGTCACACAGCTATGTAACTTCCTGTGGGGGTTAGATGCAGCACATGCAGCACATGGAGCACATGGAGCTCATGATCTCTCCTAACCTGAGAGGATCTATGGTGGTGTGAGCATCCATTACCATCTAAGCACATGGAAGGAGCTGATAATACAAATGTATAGTAATATGTATATATAAGCCTGTCTGATTATAATCTAACTACAAACTGTGAGTAAACAGATGTTTTGTTACTTCAACTTTAAAGTGACTCAGCAGTGAATTATTCTGGGGTGAATGAGAGAGAGATGAAGAAAGAAATTAACATTTCTAAAGCTGAAGCTGTGTGTACTAAAATCTGCTAATTATTTACTACAAATAATCCAACATTCTCAAAATGTCTTTTTCTGTGTGGCTCACCTGCTTGGACATTTTCTGAGTTTGTGTTTGATTATGGTGATTTGGACAGATTCGTCAGAAAAATGTCTATCTGGGCCATTTAAGATGTTTTTTGGCTTTGAAAATGAGTGCCATAGGGGCTGATTTTCTTGCCAAAACATCCAAATCAGTATTTTTGAAACCCATTTTCCAGACATTTTTCTATGCTGTTCATCTGCAGTACGTCCTCTCAAAGGGGTGTGCTGCGGATGCGTTAAGGGCGGGATCTGGGCATTCCTAAGATCTGGACGTTTTTCAGCCATAATGGAACAAAATGAAAATGTCCAGCAGGGCCGCCGAGAGACTAGGCAGGGCCCGGGGTAAGGCCGCCCCGCCTCTGCCCCCCTGCTGCCCCACCTCTGCCCCCTGCCGCTGCCCCGCCTCCGCCCCCCGCTGCTGCCCCTGCCGCTGCCGCCCCCCGTCGTTCCCCCCCGCCGCTGCAGTCTGCGGTCTCACCTGCCTGCCTCTACGGCTCCTGGCCCCCTTCATTCAAAGCGGCAGTCGCAGATCGCGTCTCTTCTAGTCAGATTGAAGGATAGTATTCCTTCAGAACAGTTTTTGTGCTTATGAAGACTATGCACAAATCAATCTCATTTTGTGCAAGAAATGTATGATATGAGGCTAAGGTTGTTAATAAAGCATTCAAAAGAGCTTATAATGACCACAGACCATGGCTATTCCATAGGTCGCAACAAGAAGATAAAAGATTAACTTGTGTATTACCATATACGCGATCAGTGGATAAAGTAAAGCGGATTATTAATAAACATTGGACTATTTTAAAACTAAATCAGTGTTTGAGGAGGTACCTCAATTTGGGTATACGAGGGGTCCAAATTTAGGAGAAATATTATCAGTTAATAGAACCAATATTCAGAAGGGAAATTGATGCGGGTCATAAAAAATGTGATGGTTATAATTATTGCTGATATACAATGGAAGTTGTTTTAGTTCGAATTCCCAACAACAAAACGAAGTAGTTTGTGTTACAATCAAGAATGGATTGCAATTCTTCTCATGTGATTTATGGAATAGTATGTCCATGTGGTCTGTGGTACATAGAGAAGACAATAAGAAAGGTGAAACATCGGATGGCACAACATTTAAGTAATATTAGAATGAAAAGGATGGAAGCTTCTCTACTACAACATTGGGATGAGGTGTCACATGGAGTGGAGGACTTGAGATTCATTGTACTAATTTAATTTGATATAAAAACAGAGGGAGCAAAGATTAATATTTGAGTGACATATGGTGGTGCCTATGGGTTTAAATAAAGAGGCAGAATGGTCCGTGGTTTAAGGACATGACAGTACTCTACCCATCAGAGTGTAGTATGAGGCAATAAGTAGAGCGCATGCATTGGCATTTTGATTAGACTGATGCCATTTTTCATGTCCGTGTTGGACCAAGTCCTGGACTTGCATCCAAGAGTATGAGAGAAACAGGAATAGGAAGGTAAAATGCATGATATGTAAATAAAATGTAGGTGAAAATGGAAACACATATTGGTTCAAACTTTCCTCTTGTGTATGTATTGTTGCAGTCAGGGGCGTAGCCAGACAACAGATTTTGGGTGGGCCTAGGCAAGGAGTGGGTGGGCATCAAGTGTTCTCCCCTTCACTCACCACCAAAAAAAATCTCAGCTGGTGGGAAATCGCTTCTATCCACCTTAGTCGTCTGCAGCAGGCATACGCTGAAAACTGAGCATGTGCAGGTGCCAGTATCATGGAGAATAGCGTTTTCATTACCATCAGGGGGAAGTCTTCAGCTGGCGGAGCTTGGGATCCCCACCATCTACCACTAAACGTTTGCTACTGTTGGGTGGGCCTGAGCCTTAATTGGGTGGGCCCCGGCCCACCCAGGCCCACCTGTGGCTACGCCACTGGTTGCAGTATAACCCCTGAAGATGCCTTAGAGCGAAACAAGGACTATGTCGGGCTATATATAATGGAGAGTATATAAGGTCAGCAGACATTTGGAAAAAGTGGCTGGTAATTGGATAAGAAGAGGAGATAAAATGATAGGATAATCCTTATGTGGAAGATTTCACTTACACAAGAGAGAGATGAGAATCCGTTAATCCATAACGGAGATCTTTTATTGTGAGCATTGGTTCAGATTAAAGATGAGTGTTTTACATTTGGGACGGGTCTACATCGAAGAAAAGAGAAGGATATTGAATTATTTTACTGAACCTGGACTGGGACATATATATGAAAGATTTGTCAATGCTAGTATTATGAGATGTAAAAAGCTGGAAGTGCATAAGTTATGACATCATTACATATTTAAGAGTTTTATAGATATAATATACTGTGTTATGGATACATTGTGAAGTATGAGTTGAAAAAGATAGTAGAATGAGTGAGTAGGAGAGGGGAATATATGATTGAATGAGTGCTGGAAAAAATGTATGTAATTATTTGGAATTTTGATATAAATAAAGATTATTACAGTGGGGGAAATAAGTATTTGATCCCTTGCTGATTTTGTAAGTTTGCCCACTGACAAAGACATGAGCAGCCCATAATTGAAGGGTAGGTTATTGGTAACAGTGAGAGATAGCACATCACAAATTAAATCCGGAAAATCACATTGTGGAAAGTATATGAATTTATTTGCATTCTGCAGAGGGAAATAAGTATTTGATCCCCCACCAACCAGTAAGAGATCTGGCCCCTACAGACCAGGTAGATGCTCCAAATCAACTCGTTACCTGCATGACAGACAGCTGTCGGCAATGGTCACCTGTATGAAAGACACCTGTCCACAGACTCAGTGAATCAGTCAGACTCTAACCTCTACAAAATGGCCAAGAGCAAGGAGCTGTCTAAGGATGTCAGGGACAAGATCATACACCTGCACAAGGCTGGAATGGGCTACAAAACCATCAGTAAGACGCTGGGCGAGAAGGAGACAACTGTTGGTGCCATAGTAAGAAAATGGAAGAAGTACAAAATGACTGTCAATCGACAAAGATCTGGGGCTCCACGCAAAATCTCACCTCGTGGGGTATCCTTGATCATGAGGAAGGTTAGAAATCAGCCTACAACTACAAGGGGGGAACTTGTCAATGATCTCAAGGCAGCTGGGACCACTGTCACCACGAAAACCATTGGTAACACATTACGACATAACGGATTGCAATCCTGCAGTGCCCGCAAGGTCCCCCTGCTCCGGAAGGCACATGTGACGGCCCGTCTGAAGTTTGCCAGTGAACACCTGGGTGATGCCGAGAGTGATTGGGAGAAGGTGCTGTGGTCAGATGAGACAAAATTGAGCTCTTTGGCATGAACTCAACTCGCCGTGTTTGGAGGAAGAGAAATGCTGCCTATGACCCAAAGAACACCGTCCCCACTGTCAAGCATGGAGGTGGAAATGTTATGTTTTGGGGGTGTTTCTCTGCTAAGGGCACAGGACTACTTCACCGCATCAATGGGAGAATGGATGGGGCCATGTACCGTACAATTCTGAGTGACAACCTCCTTCCCTCCGCCAGGGCCTTAAAAATGGGTCGTGGCTGGGTCTTCCAGCACGACAATGACCCAAAACATACAGCCAAGGCAACAAAGGAGTGGCTCAGGAAGAAGCACATTAGGGTCATGGAGTGGCCTAGCCAGTCACCAGACCTTAATCCCATTGAAAACTTATGGAGGGAGCTGAAGCTGCGAGTTGCCAAGCGACAGCCCAGAACTCTTAATGATTTAGAGATGATCTGCAAAGAGGAGTGGACCAAAATTCCTCCTGACATGTGTGCAAACCTCATCATCAACTACAGAAGACGTCTGACCGCTGTGCTTGCCAACAAGGGTTTTGCCACCAAGTATTAGGTCTTGTTTGCCAGAGGGATTAAATACTTATTTCCCTCTGCAGAATGCAAATAAATTCATATACTTTCCACAATGTGATTTTCTGGATTTAATTTGTGATGTGCTATCTCTCACTGTTACCAATAACCTACCCTTCAATTATGGGCTGCTCATGTCTTTGTCAGTGGGCAAACTTACAAAATCAGCAAGGGATCAAATACTTATTTCCCCCACTGTATGTAGGGAGAATAATTACTTGTGATTTATATATAGACTAGTAATGAAGGCCCGTTTCAGGGAGAAATGAAATGGGCGCTAGCAAGGTCCTCCGCTCCCCCCCCCCCTGACATAGGCCCCGCCCATCCCCGGTACGTGGATGTTGGCCCCTCCCTGCAAAATCGGCAACCCCCCTCTAATACCCTCCCCTCCTGTTACCGGAGTCCCAGCCGTAGAAGTGAAAGGCAAGGTAGTTCGGAGATTCTGGTGCCTTAATCCGTTGTGTTCGGTATGAGCTGTGCCCTGATTGGCTGGTCCCGCCCTTGAGATATTTGTGAACTGGATTGGCCACTGTTGGAAACAGGATGCTGGGCTTGATGGACCTTTGGTCTTTCCCAGTATGGCAATACTTATGTACTTATATATCCTGAAAACCTGGCTTTTTTGTGGAAATCGAGGCATAAATGTCTGCATTTCTGTCTTAAATTAATATGCATTAAATTGATTTAGCAGACACTAACAAATGTATATGTATTGCAGGGGACCAGCATTTCCATCACTAGCAACTCCTTTTTTATTCATTTGAAAGTACTGAATCCTCATAGAGGAGGCGTAGATACTACTGGGAATATGAGCATCGCGTTCAAATATGTATACAACTATCCCAGAGTGACACAAACATCTTAGAAAATTTATAAAACATAAACTACATTTTCTTGAGTCATTTTCTAACAATTCAACTCTTGAATTGTCTTGTAATGTTTCAGGGCAGATACTCCACCTTTACAGACCTTAACCCCTATCCCCATCTGGGACATTTGTTTTTTGATCCTGTGTATTAAACCGAGTAACCACATTTTAAGAGAAAATACATCGTTACTTTATAGGATTAACCAAAGAAGCTTCACTCTTTTCCATGACAGTCCAGATATTCCTATCCAGTGTTTCACTCCAGGATAAAACAGGAAAGATAGGAAAATGAATTGCGTTTAATGCTATCTGCAGCTGGGATTATACTAGAGATGGCACTCTTTTAGCACCCATCAGACAAGCTACACTTACCCCTTCCAAGAAATCTGTGGATAACTGGGAAGTTTTGCTTCCACACCTCCTGCCTTCTCCTAGTCTCCTTCAGCCACCTGCTCTGCACCACTAGTACTTGTGCTCCTATCACAGTCTGTTGGTGTCTAATGTCATTTTCAGGTGACTAGGCCAGCAAATCAGCTGACATAGCTGCTTCATCAAAGTGGTATTTATTTTTATTTTTGTAACATTTGTACCCCGCGCTTTCCCACTCATGGCAGGCTCAATGCGGCTTACATGGGGCAATGGAGGGTTAAGTGACTTGCCCAGAGTCACAAGGAGCTGCCTGTGCCTGAAGTGGGAATTGAACTCAGTTCCTCAGTTCCCCAGGACCAAAGTCTACCACCCTAACCACTAGGCCACTCCTCCACTCTCCAGGAGCTGAAAAGTCAGGACAAAATCTTCTCCTTTCCAGCACAGGTTGATACTCTTTCATGGGACCAATAGCCAATCATCACACCACAAAGGTGTCTATTAGTTCCATCTTCTGAGGAATATTTAATATCATAGGGTGACTTTCTTTTTCCCCACTTAAATCACACTCAATGGGCTGGCCACCAATACTCAGTGGCACTTAACTTGGAAGTGCTGCTGAATGCACTAACCGGCCATCTTAAGTCCAAGGAGGAGGGCGTGTTCCAGGGGTGGAGTTGGAGAGGAGCTGGGAGTTATTTGATTGCTGGCAGTATTCAGTGCTGGTGTCTGCATAGCTAACTGGGCCTATAGGACTGCATAAATAGCAGTCCTAATTTTGTCTGGTAAGCTATGCAGGCACCGGCACTGAATATGGGCCAGCATCTGCACAACTTCCAGGTAACAGCTGATATTTCCTGTGCTCTCCCCTCCCCTCTGACAATAGCAACTCCTAACCGGACCCCTCCAACAGTAGCAGCTCCTACCCAGACATCCCCCACAATAGCATTCCCAAACTCACCCATGTAGCCATCCATGCATTTGTAGGGGCTCCCCGAGCCTATCGTAATATCCCTGGTGGTCTCGGGAGTAGTTAGGGAAGGAGTGATCCCCAGTCGCTCCTGCCCATGCTAGATTCAGCCTCAAAATGGCTGCCATGACCTCTAGCAGTAAACTCACGATACTATGTAGTACCACAAGACTACCATTAGAGATTGTGGAAGCCATTTTAAGACTGGACCCAGTGTGGGCAGGAGGAACTGGTGATCACTCTTGTTTGACTACCCCCTGGACCACCACGGATAGTAAGGTAGGCCCAAGGAGGGGCAGGGCTACAAATGTGTGAGTGAATGCGGCATGCTATTCTTGTGTGTGCATATGTGGGGTCTGGCTGCTACTCTTGGGGGGAGATTAAGGAGACCTTACATATCCATATATATGGGTTCTGGTAGCCCGGTGCAGTTTGATCAGACCCAGGTATTTAATACTGGTGTCTGGACGTGGCCCGCATTAAATATCCAGGTCTACTTTACAGTAGTTGGCGAAGGTCAGCATACAAAAACACATTGACCACCACTGGCTGAAAAATGACTGGTGTGTATTCTTTAAGGATTTGATACAATGGACGTTAAAAATAACTTTTTGCAACTTTTGCAATCTTTTATATTTGGCCTACGATCAGTATATGTTTAGAAAACTGCAAAACCTGGAGTAGATGTCCATTTTTTTCTTTTATTCTAATTAACTTGTTCCAATTAATCTATTTTATGTTTTAGAATGCTAGTATTCTGTGAGGATTCTTCTTTCCAGGGACTGGGCTTTGCAGCAATCGCTGCTCCTTATTGGAGACTCTTGACTCGAGACTGCATCCCATTTTCCCAATTTCAAGAGTTTCAAATGGTCCTCTAACCCAAATATAATATATCATAATGTCACTAGACAATATGAAATGCACTGAGCTGTAAAGCTTCTATGCTCCATAGAAAGGAGGGCACTGCCTCCCCACAGGCCTAATAACATAAGCAGACAAGCTAAAGAAAACAGTTTCTGCAAAGGCTAAAAAAAGGCCGAGCTTACATTTCTCTTGGCATGTCAACTGAAGCAGTGAGCCATTTCAACATCAGCAGTTTGTCAGAAGAGAAAAGTGAGCCAAGGGGATGCTCTTCTTAAAAAGCTCTTTACCCAGAGGAGATGGTAGAATAAATCTGATTAACTCAATTACCCCTTTTGTTGTTGAATAAACAGAGAATGAGTCATGTGCAAGCTGTCTGAGGGTAGACTTTTATACTGTCAGCGCAGAAGCATGAGCCAGGCACTTTTGGGTTTTTTTTTTCACATCAAAGCAAAGTATGCAGAAATAAGCATATCCAATAAGTGTTTTAAGATCACTTTGTTGGAGAGTTCACAAGCTGCCATCTATTTCATTTAACAATTAGCTTTCACTTTAAAACGCAATATAAAACAAATCACCCAGACACCTGGGGCTTAGAGCTAAATTAGACAAAAATAACATCAGGTATTGGCAAGGATATTTTTTGTACTTATGTATACAATTTATTGGGCTCTATGTGGAATGATATTTAAACCTCATACACACACATACAAAAAACCATTCACAACATGTGGGTTTTTAATAAAAAGCAAGTGGTAATGTATAAAACGTAACTTGAGTGCCAGCAACTAGCTTTGCTACTTGTGATCACGAGTCTCTCCTCTATGGGTGCATGAATGTAGAGGCAACTTTGTACAGTATTGCATGAACAACTACATTTCCAAGGGACTTAGGCATAAAAGCCGACCCAAAATTAAAATCATTGCATTTCTGTGCCAAAAGCAATACGTCTGACAGGATAACGCTGTCACCTTGTCATTCTGGGCCAGAAGAATTTGGACTATAATCTGTGTATTTTTGGAAAACTGTAAAAATTCCAAAATATTTATTTTATTTATTTATTTACACATGCGTGATATACCACAAAGGCCAAGACTGGCTTCAATTCAGTTTACAATAAACGAATTATGGAGAGACATAAAAGGAAAAAGAAAAGGGTTCAGACAGGGGAGTGAGAACACATTGCTCATTTTTTAGTATATGTTAGGGTGAAGAGATGGGTTTTGAGAGTGGCTTTGAACCTAAGGTAAGATGGTTCAAGGTGGAGCTGAGAGGGGAGAGAGTTCCAGAGTTTGGGATCTGCGTAACTGAGGGCTGCATAGAAACATAGAAACATGACGGCAGATAAAGGCCATATGGCCCATCCAGTCTGCCCATCCTCTGTAACCCCTAACTCTTCCTTTTCCTAAGCGATCCCACATGCTTATAGTAACAAGACAAACTCATATGTGCTACTTTTTGTGCATACCTTACCTTGATTTGTACCTGTCCTTTTCAGGGCACAGACCGTATAAGTCTGCCCAGCACTATCCACGCCTCCCAACCACCAGCCCCGCCTCCCACCATCGGCTCTGGCACAGACCGTATAAGTCTGCCCAGCACCATCCCCGCCTCCCGCCACCGGCTCTGCCACCCAATCTTGGCTAAGCTCCTTGGGATCCATTCCTTCTGAACAGGATTCCTTTATGTTTATTCCACGCATGTTTGAATTCCGTTACTGTTTTCGTTTCCACCACCTCCCGCGGGAGGGCATTCCAAGCATCCACTACTCTCTCCGTGAAAAAATACTTCCTGACATTTTTCTTGAGTCTGCCCCCCTTCAATCTCATTTCATGTCCTCTCGTTCTACCGCCTTCGCATCTCCGGAAAAGGTTCGTTTGCAGATTAATACCTTTCAAATATTTGAACCTCTGCATCATATCACCCCTGTTTCTCCTTTCCTCCAGAGTATACATGTTCAGGTCAGCAAGTCTCTCCTCATACGTCTTGTAACGCAAATCCCATACCATTCTCGTAGCTTTTCTTTGCACCGCTTCAATTCTTTTTACATTCTTAACAAGATACGGCCTCCAAAACTGAACACAATACTCCAGGTGGGGCCTCACTTATACAGGGGCATCAACACCCCCTTTCTTCTGCTGGTCACACCTCTCTCTATACAGCCTAACAACCTTCTAGCTACAGCCACCGCCTTGTCACACTGTTTCGTCGCCTTTAAATCCTCAGATACTATCACCCCAAGATCCCTCTCCCCATCTGTACCTATCAGACTCTCCCCGCCTAACACATACGTCTCCCGTGGATTTCTACTCCCTAAGTGCATCACTTTGCATTTCTTCGCATTGAAGTTTAATTGCCAAACCTTAGATCATTCTTCTAGCTTTCCTTAGGTCCTTTTTCATGTTTTCCACTCCCTCCGGGGTGTCCACTCTGTTACAGATCTTAGTATCATCCGCAAATAGGCAAATAGGCAAACTTTACCTTCTAACCCTTCAGCAATGTCACTCACAAATATATTGAACAGAATCGGCCCCAGCACCGATCCTTGAGGCACTAACTCATGGAGCACTCCACTACTCACCTTTCCCTCCTCCAAGCGAATTCCATTCACCACCACCCTCTGGCGTCTGTCTGTCAACCAGTTCCTAATCCAGTTCACCACTTCGGGTCTTATCTTCAGCCCATCCAGTTTATTTAAGAGCCTCCTGTGGGGAACCGTGTCAAAAGCTTTGCTGAAATCTAAGTAGATTACGTCCATAGCTCATCCCTGATTCAATTCTCCTGTCACCCAATCAAAGAATTCAATGAGATTCGTTTGGCACGATTTCCCTTTGGTAAAACCATGTTGCCTCGGATCTTGCAACTTATTGGCTTCCAGGAAATTCACTATCCTTTCCTTCAGCATCACTTCCATTACTTTTCCAATAACCGAAGTGAGGCTTACCGGCCTGTAGTTTCCAGCTTCTTCCCTATCACCACTTTTGTGAAGAGGGACCACATCCACCGTTCTCCAATCCCTCGGAACCTCTCCGGTCTGCATGGGTATATTAAACAAATCTTTAAGAGGACCCGCCAGAACCTCTCTGAGCTCCCTCAATATCCTAGGGTGGATCCCACATGCTTATCCCATGCCTCTTTAAATTCTGACACAGTCCTCGACTCCACAATCTCCACTGGGAGGCCATTCCATGCCCCACTACCCTTTCTGTAAAATAATACTTTCTTAGATTACTCCTAAGCCTATTCCCTCTTAACTTCATCGTATGCCCCCTCGGTCCAAAGCTCTCTTTCAGTTGAAAAAGGCTCACTTGCTGGTCATAACTGCCCTTTAGATATTTACACATCTCTATCATGTCTCCTCTCTCCCTCCTCTCTTCTAGTGTATACATGTTGAGGTTCATAAGCCTGTCCCTATATTTTTTGTGCTCAAGACCGCTTACTAATTTTGTTACTGCCCTCTGGACTGACTCCATCCTGGTTAAATCTTTTCATAGGTGTGGTCTCCAGAACTGCACACAATACTCTAAATGGGGCCTCACCATAGACTTATACACTATCACCTCCTTTTTCCTGCTGGTGATCCCTCTTTTTATGCACCTAAGCATCTGTCTAGCTTTGATCATCACTTTTTCTACCTGTTTGAAAGCTTTAAGGTCATCAGTCACAATCACCCTCAACTCCCGCTCATTCTTCGTACACTACAGCGCGAGTTATGTCCAGGCAAATGACGGAGGGAGGGGCAGTGAGAGTTGGCCTGTGTTTGTGGAGCAGAGAGTTCTGTGGGGTGTGTATGGGACAAGTAGGTGATTGATGTAGTTAGGAGCGGCAGGGAGGTGGCCCTTAAAAACCAGTGTGAGGAATTTGAATTTAATGCGAGCAGAGATGGGTAACCAGTGTTCAGCCTGGAGGAGTGGAATAACATGGTTAAAAGGTTTAGAATTGTGCAGCAGACATACAGCAGTGAATTGAACAAGCTAGAGGTGTTTTAGAGAGTAAAGTGGTAGGTCTGCATTCAGAGCCTTGGAGTTGGAGATGGCAGTCATTAATAGGAGGGGAGGGGACAGGGGCCTAGGGATTAGGGAAGTGTATAGCCTTACATACGGAGTAAGATCAGATCATACTTTGAACCCAATGTTTTTAGATTTATTGTTCAATGATTCTGGCTCATACGGACTATTGCAATATTATATATGTGGGATTTCAAGAATCAGTATGGAAGAAATGTCAATCTGTTGAAAATAGTGCTGTGTGATTAATCTGTAGGACTACTGAGCTTCAAAGAGTGACTCCTATGCAATGTATTTGAAGCTACATTGGCTTCCTATAGAGCTGAGGTCTATTTTCAAATTTTATTTTATTTATTTATTATTAGGATTTATTTACCGCCTTTTTGAAAGAATTCACTTAAGGCGGTGTACAGTAAGAATAAATTAAACATAAGCAATAGACAATTACAGCAGTAAAACTATTCAAATAACAATACAAAGTATGGCATAGTATACTACTTACAATGTTAATACAATATGTAATAGAACATTTTAATTGACAGTGAAGGGTACAAGCAAAGATGGAACATGTGGAGGGGCATAATCAAATGCAAACGCCCATCTCCATGGGCGTCTATGTCCGAAAACGGGTATGTGAAGAGGCGGGACAGACCATATTATCGAAAAAGATGAGCGTCCATTTATCGTTTCAAAAATACGGTTTGGACGGACCAAATGCCATGGATTTGGTCCCTTCTGAGATGGGCGGGTTTTTTTTTGCGATAATGGAAACTAAAAACGCCCAGCTCAGGAACGTCCCAATCTAAGCCATTTGGTCGTGGGAGGGACAAATGTACAACACTACCAGGGTACAGTGGGTTTTAGAGGCCTCCCATTTACTACCACAAGTGTTACGGTGGGGGGGGGGGGGGGGGCCTGGGTCTGCCTGCCTGAAGTGCACTGCAGTACCCACTAAAAGTGCTCCAGGGACAGGACTTGTTGCTGGTATATAACCTTGGCACAGCAGTTGACACTTGAAGACTAATCTCGCTGAAAACGTCCTTTATTTGAATAAGCACCTTTACTCACAGTTAACTGCAGATCAGAGGTTGTGCCCCACTGGCAATGAGTCTCGCTGGTACTGAGATTAGCAGTAGGTCCGAGCTGGCAGAATGGTGTACAATGCCCTCTTTCAGCAACATTCAAGGTAATAACTAAGGCCCAGATGCACTAAACCTTAACGACCCTTTTAATGACCCTTAACGAAGAAATTTTCAACCGTAGCATGCATCAAAGGCCATTTTCCGACGATGCTAGCAGCTAACGAAAATGGAATGCAAACGAGAAACTACCATTGAAATGTGGACAATTCAGAATGCACTAACCATACTGACGATTGCAACGAATCATTTACCGTCAGAAATTTTACGTGAGCTCAGACCTGTCGTTAAGGCCTGAGCTGTCATCTCCCCGCTGCCCCCTGCACCATAAAAATCCAAGCTGGCATGTTTAAAAAGAAAAGTGAGATACAAACACATGGCTCTCCGCTTCCCCCTGCATCACTACAAAACTAAACATACTGCTTCTCCCTGCAGCTTAAAAATCCTGTCTCTCTCTCCTTCTCCCACAGCTTTGAAAATTAACACTCTCTGCTATCCCCTGAAGCCAATTTTCCCAGTATTGTAAACAAGCTGCAAAGAGGTCTTTTGTTACAAAAGGGGGTTTACGAGGGTCGTTCTTTTTAGAGTTATCTTCAACTGCACTCTTCTGCTAGATCAGAGAGCTAAAAGGCTTGCAGGTCGCAATCCCCCCCTCGCACGCCCCAGTCTGATGTAAGCAACCTACGTAGGTTTAATACGTTTGTGGCATGCTCAGAGCAGCCAGCATAACGCTTGGCTGCTCTGCGCATGCTTAAGGGGCAAATTAATGATGGGGATTATGACCGTATGATACATTGTACTTTTCAATACCGCACCGAACATTTCTGAGCTGTTTTTTTTGTGCATTCTTCGTTGTTTCAAATTCGTTAAGCACTTTTACGATTTAGATTTTTTAACGTTTGGTTGATGCATCTAGCCCTAAGTGCTGTAATGTGGCTAACACATGAAAGGGATCTAAAAGTGTCTTACACAAATGGCCACTACCTCATGGACTACCGGAAACAAAACAGGGCACACTCTGACCCAGTAAGCAGAGGGAAAAGCACCATGGGAATAGAGCCTACCAACTACCAACATCGTGAGCATTTAACACAAGCTAGTGGAATCACGGAGCCCAATACCCTACACCCACCACAATGCATTGCTGATGTGACTATGCAGTGCCCTTAACAGAAAAGGTGTCACACTCACCCGAGACCCACATCAGAACCAGGGAAAGGCTGTCAGAGGATAGAACACATTCTGCTGTCATGGAGGTGGGTATGGCATTTGAGGCTGGCATACAGGCTGGGAAAAAAGTTTGTAAAGTGGGTTTTTGTTGGTGGGAGGGGGTTAGTGACCACTCGGGGAAGTCAGGGGAGGTCATGCCCGATTCCCTCCAGTGGTCATCTGGTCAGTTGGGACACTTTGTTGGGACTTGGACCTGAAAAAAAAGGGTCCAAATAAAGTGGACTAAATTCTCGTCAAAAACGCCCTTCTTGTTTCGATTATCAGCTAAAGACGTCCATCTCTCCTCGGCCGATAACCATGCCCCAGTCCCGCCTTCGCCACGCCTCCGACACACCCCAGTGATCTTTGTTCGTCTCTGTGACGGACTGCAGTTGAGGACGCCAAAATTCGGGTTTCGATCATACCGATTTGGACGCCCACGGGAAACGGACGCCCATCTCCCGATTTGGGTCGAAATATGGGCATCTTTCACTTTCAAAAATAAGCTGGATAGATAGGTAAGAGAGTAGTTTGAAAATAAGGTGACTAATTTTTAAAAAGTTGCACACGAGGTCAGAGAGATGATTAAATGGAGTGGATAAACGTTGTGCTTACTAGTTTTTTTTATTTTTTATTTATAGATTTTAAACATACTTGCAAAAGAAAAACAGTGAAAGCTTTTTTACAAATTAAATAAAATCTATAAGTAGGCAATAAACTATTGCCTAATCCTATATAATAATTCTCACCTCCAACGTTTGGTCTCTGCCTGGGACCATGGCTCCGTGGTCTGATTCTGGCAGTAGATCAGTGATGTCATCCGCATCACACCGCGGGACCACAGGAACAGCTGAAACAGAAGCGAAAGAAGAGGCTGTGTGAAGCGTGCGGGAGGTAAAAATGTGCAGGAGGTGGGGAGGGGGTCCTGAAACAATAGAGGAGGGAAGGGGGGTCATGACCGACACGGGGGGGGGGGGAATGGGGTCCTGAAACTACAGAAGGGGGTCCTGAAACGACATGGGGAGAGGGGATTCCTGGAAATCAACTGGAAGGGTAGGGGCAGGTCCTGGAACTGGAAGGGGAGGGGGTCCTAGATCAGGGGGTATGGGGGGATGGGAAGAAGGGGAGGAGGAGGGGGAGGGGGTCCTGGAACTCGGAGAGGGGGGAGAGGCAGAGTGGGAAGGGGAGAAGGGGGATGGGAAGAAGTGGCAGGGGGGTCCTGGAACTCACATGTGAAGAAGTGGGAGGGATTTCAGGAACTCAGACAGGGGTGGAAGGGGGAGGGCAAGGGGGTTCAGCAAACTCTCGGTCTCGCTGTGTCTCACATATGCACTCGCATACACTGTCATTCTGACACACACACACTCTCTCACAGACACACTCGCACCCACTCTCACTCTCTCTCTGACACATACACACACTCACACAGTCACTATCTCTCTCTCTCACACACAGTCACTCTCACACACACTCTCTCAAACATACACACTACGAGGAAAACCTTGCTAGCGCCTGTTTCCGTAAAAACTGAAACGGGCCTTTTTTACTAGTTTTATATAATAAAGAAGAAATAATGAAATCAAGCAGCTTAACATCTTCCTCAGACCATTATGAAGGAGGGGGAGTGGAAATATAAATAGAGGAGATCAAAAAGAAGAAATAGCAATAAGGAAAGACACTCTCAGCCTATATCCAATAAAGCGAATTACAATGTTCCACTACTGGTCAACTTCTTTATGTCCAAAAAGGATCTTAGATGAACAGGTGTAAAGAAAATATATTTCAAAACAAGATACTTCACAACACATTTGCACAGATGTGCTAATAAAATAAATCACTCCTAACTTCTTTGTCTCTTTTCTCATAACTAAAAATGCCTTCCGTCTATCTTGAGTAGATTTTGTTACGTCTGGATATAACCAAACTTATTGACCACAAAATTGAGAAACAGAATTTCTAAAGTATAGTCTCATAATCAAGTTCAAGTCCTGCTCAAAGACAAAGTTTACAATTAGAGTCGCTCATTCTTGAACATCTGAAAAAAACGGTCCAAAATAGCAGAAATGTTATGTAAATAATTTTCTTCCATCTGAAGCTGAACTTGAACTTGAGATCTAGATGTAAAATGATCATCCAAAGTCTGAGCTTTCAAGGGCTGACACCCCACCGCCGCCTTTTTTGGGGCAACTGACAAGTAGTAAAACTTTATTCAAAGGGGGAATGGTTTCTCCAGGGATTCTCAAGTTTTCCATAAGAAACCTTTTGAAACGTTCATTGGGGTTATGCCCAACACTTTGTGAAAATTTAAAATTCTTAAGTTCAATTTCCTACTAAAGTTTTTTCTAATTGCTCTGTATTTCTATGATCACTCTTCTGATTTTTAATCACTGTAGATACAACATCTTTAAGATTATTAACTTCCAGCTTAATCTGTGAAATTTGCATGGAGCTTTCCTGCCAAACGTTTTTAACATGGATTGTGATAAAATGTCCACTTTACTCACAAGAGTTGTTGTATCCTGTGCAGTCTTTTCCACCGTCACATCTAACTTCTTAATGACCAACCAAATCATCTCCAGTGTTACCACCTTGGGGGTTGCCACACATTCGGCCATCCCATTGCTTTCCAACTCAGCCAGTTCTTCCAGAAGACAAGATCCACCATTATTACTCAACTGCACAGAATTTCTGCTGAAGCAGCCGTTGTACTCTTGGTCCTGTCTGCTGCTGGACAAGGTGGAGCCTTGGTTCCCAGGGGGGATAATGAGATGTCATGCCCCAATGAAGCTGGCTGTCCTCCACTAAGCCTCAACACAGGACTCTCACCCTGGTCTTCCTGCTGGGAGCATGCATGGCACTCAAATGTCTGTTGGAGGGTTTACTGGATCGGAAAAGATACCACGGCTGGTGACAGAACAGCCCTCACCATCCCCTTCCTCTTTGTTTGGAGCATAACTAAGCAGGAAACATAAAAGAAGAAAATCCCTCCAACTAGTGAGAGCACTCTAACGCTGCAACCAGCCCAGTCACCATCTTGGCCACCTTGTACTCACTAATTTATCTTAACCTTCGTGGTCAAGCGCCAAGCTACATGTTTGATCTTGTAAATTTATCAGCAAGGAATAGTGTACTCATGGCCCGGCATTATCTATCTTTCAATTATCCTACGGTTAAATATATAGTATACAAGACCTATTTAGCAAAACATTTTTTCATATCAATCAGCTAAATGGTGGCATTCTCTCCCTGGTTTTATCAGACAGTCTTCTAATTACAAATTATTTCATAGCCTGTTAAAATCTTTTTTGTTTCAAAATTTGGATCAAACTAATTCATGGTTTTTGGGGATAATTTAATGTTGTTACCTTCCTGTGAATAGTCTGGCCTCTTTTGTTGTAAACCGAGGTGAACTTGATGGGCTAGTGCGATATATATACAGCACTTAATGCAATGTAATGTAATATCTTAGGGGTCCTTTTACCAAGTTTCGGGAAAAAGGGAACTGTGGTGGTCGTGTGGGCTGTTTTTCCCATGTGCCAGGGCCCTTTTTACTGCAGTGGGTATAAGGACCCCAGGCACACATGGCCATGTGGTAAGAGAACTCTTACCACATGTCCATGCAATAAGGAGCCTTTACCACTACCCATAGGAATATATGGGTGTCTCTAGCATTTAACACATGCTTATTTTTAGCGTGTGCTAAAAATGCTAGCTCGCCTCTGTAAAAGGACCTCTAGATTCAGTAAATGTTGCTCAGAATTCAGCACCGAAAAAAAATCGGTGCTGAGCAGTATTCTGTTATGGGCGTTCCAGGATCTGCATGAGGATTTATACTAACTGAAACCTGATGTAAATCTTGGTGCATAAGTTAGGCATTGATCCCAGTATTCAATAATACTGTGTGCATCTTTAGTGAACACCCCTGACCTGCCTGTGCCCACCCCATGGCCAGGTTTTGAGTTGCACACTATAAAATTTGTGCATGGATCTTTATAGAATAGTGCTTAGCAAGATGTACACGCAAATCCTAAATTAACTGCAGTAATTGGTTGTTAGTTTCCAATTATTGCTAGTTGAAGGCTTTCGCCTCAATTTTGGGCACCATATATAGAATATGGGACAGTGTCTAGCGTGTTACTGCACAGGGGCGATCATATGGGAGGGGCATGGGTGGCTCATGGACATTTTGATTATTCTAGAACATATTTTATAGATTACTATCACTTATGTACGTAATGTGCTATATTTAAGCATATGCATTTACACCTGCCATAGACATGGCATTAGTAGTTGCACCTAAATCTTGGCATGTAAATGCCAACTTACACTAGTATTTTATCATGTTAATTATGTTCTAGAATTCATGCTTAGGGCTAGATTCTATATATCACGCCTTGATTCCTATGCGGAAATCCAAATGTATTCTATAAAGTACGCTTTAATTAGGCGTACATTATAGAATATACTGAGTGTTGCTCCGTATGACTAAATCTAGTTACGGTCAATTACGCCAACTAAAATCTGGTGTAAATCCAGATGCCTAAGTTAGGCACGGAGCAGGCATATTCTATAACAAGGTGCATAGATTTTAGAAACGCCCACGACCTGTCCATTCCACTCCCATAGCCACGCCCACTTTTCAATTTGAATTAGAATTTATTAACACCACGTTACAGAATATGCTTAGCAAGTAGTGTGTGTAAATTCTAATTAATGCCAATTAGTGCTGATAATTGCTAGTTAACATCCAATTATCAGCACCAATTAGCTTGTTAACTAATTAAGTCATGTACATTATTATGGAATACGCTTCGAATACCCTGCGAAAATCGAGGCATGATATGTAGAATCCTGGGCTTAGCGCATGAAATTTAGATGCCTGATTCTAACCTTTTATAAATTGACCATCTAGGGCTAGATTCAGTAAATGGTACCCAAAGTTAGGTATGGTTATGATCCGTGCTAAGATGGTATTCTGGAAAGGGCATTCTGTGTAGTGCGCCCTTCATAGAATTCTAGCTTGGTGCACTTCTTGCCCCTAACTTTGGGCACGAGCACTTACGCCTACCAAAAGCTGTGTAAATGCTCGTGCCCCACTGGTGGCAGTTAGGCACGCAGATGATCCAAGTATTCTTTAACATCAAGCCTAAATTTCCTCTTATCTTTCACGCTTTCAAATGACTGACTTCTAAATTTTCCCATCCTTGATTAATCACTTAAAAAAATTGTTCATCTTCTAAAATTCCAGGATTCCCTCTGACGAGTTTTCTTGTGTATTTTATTTTCTCTCAGGCTCTTTCCTTCTTCCTCCTTTATTACTTTTCACTAGCTTACATTGGCCTTCTCATTTGCCATTAGAAAATTTCTGTTTAGCCTGTATATGCAGAGCACTCTACCAGCTGCTTAAATATATTTGTAAATTTTTAACTTCTTGGAGAGGGCAGCATTTTAGCTCAGACGTTTTTACTCTTTATGTATCCCTTATTGATATATATAAAGAGTTAATGGTTTGTTTGATATTTGCTAAACTGCTCTTAATGCAATCGCAGAGCAAAGTGCTGGACAGTCAAATTCTTAAATGTTAACCAGAAAGGAATGCCATACAATTATACTAAAGGATAGACTCTCCAAAAGAAAGATTAATCCCAGCAAAGAATAGAGTCAAATTAAAAAGCCATTTCATCTAACAAATTAAACATAATAAAAATGCAACAAAAATAAAATACAATAAAATAGATTAAAATGACATTAAAATTAAAATAAGATCAAAATAAGGTCAAAATAAGATCATAATCATAATGCAGATAATTGTATGGGCATTGTATCATAAATCATGTTAGGAAAGCTTGAGTGAATAAATAAGTTTTCAATCTAACCTTAAAATTGGAGAATATTGGTTCAGCCCTGATATGAGTGGAGGAGTGGCCTAGTGGTTAGGGTGGTGGACTTTGGTCCTGGGGAACTGAGGAACTGAGTTCGATTCCCGGCACAGGCAGCTCCTTGTGACTCTGGGCAAGTCACTTAACCCTCCATTGCCTGCCGCATTGAGCCTGCCATGAGTGGGAAAGCACGGGGTACAAATGTAACAAAAATAAAAATAAATATCACGAGGAAGGGAGTTCCAGAGCTTAGGACCCCCAAAATAGAAAGCTGAGTGACGAGTGCTTTCTAAGTGGGCCTGAGAGGGGCTTGGTAAAGATAGAGAAATTTCAGAAGACAAAAGCAGGTAACAAGCTGGTTTATAAGGAGACAACTGCGACAGAAGATAAGATGGGGAACCTGTATAAGGTACTTTGTGAATAATGGTGAGAATCTTAAAATGAAACTGTAGCGGGAGCCAATGATAACATATAACATGATCAGATTTGCGTTCATTGCAGAGGATCTTTATTGCACTATTTTGTACCATTTGAAGCTAATAGTGGTCTGAGGTAAACCTGCTGATATAGTATTGCAATAGTCAAGTCATGACAAAACTAAAGCACATAGAATTGTACATTGTGCCTTACAGTTTAGTAAAGAACAGACTGAGCGGAATTGCCGTAGAACAAAGAAGCAGTTCTTGACAACTGCAGAATCTTGGACCTCAAAAGAAAGATGATTATCGAAATACTCTCCTAAGTACTTGAAAGAACTGACAAGTGAATCATGGAACCTGATAAGACAGGAGCAAGTATTGGTGGTGTAAGACAATTTGTAAACCAACAAGCCGTTGTCTTTGATGGATTTAGGACTAATTTATTATCAAAAAGGCAAAAGGAAACAAGATCTAGGCAACATTGCAAGACAGTAAGATCAGGGCTATGAAAGTCGGTGGAATGAAGCAGCAAATTATCATCCCCATAATAATAAATAGCAACTCCTGTATCTTGTACAATTGTAGTGAGGGGACTCAGAAAAATGTTAAAGAATAATGGTGATAATACCGAACCCTGTGGTGCTCTACACACTAAATTTTGTGATGGAGAAACCACCAACCACCTCACAACAACATATCATCTATACAAGAGCTTTTCAATTTGATTACAGAAATGACCCAGAGTTTCCCTAGGTTGTGATCATGGGAGACTAATCTACATATTGAATGTTCAGATACCATCACAGCTGTCTTCCTGGACATGATGACATTACTAGGATTCACACAGGTGATCAATTCTGTAATCCATGGAAAGGGTGACATTCTAGGCCTAACGTTCTGCAAGTGGGGAATACTAGGATAGTGGTTTTGAGATACCTCTATCATGGACAGACCACTTTCTAATTAAAATTCTCTAAGTGACCGCCTGAAGCAGATGGCTCCTTTCAGAGTTTGGAAGGAGATCAGAGACAAGAAACATCTGACTGCTGAGAATTTCCTAGAGGCCTTGGATTAGCCACATGTGGATGAAAAGGCGGCTGAGGGGGAGATATGATAGAGATCTATAAGATAATGAGTGGAATGGAACGGGTTGATGTGGAGCGTCTGTTTACGCTTTCCAAAAATACTAGGAAAAGGGGGCATGCGATGAAGCTGCAGTGTAGTAAATTCAAAACGAATCAGAGGAAGTTTTTCTTCACTCAACACGTGGTTAGACTCTGGAATTTGTTGCTGGATAAGGTGGTTGGGGCGGTTGGCTTAGCGGAGTTTAAAAAAAGGTTTGACGGCTTTCTGGAGGAAAAGGACATAGAATGTTATTGAATGGGCGTAGGAATAATCCACTATTTCTGGGATGGGCAGGACGGACCCTTGGTCTGTCCCAGCATGGTGATGCTAATGTCTTATGTCTTACAGTGTCAGAGCAGGTTGATATTTGGAATACATGCTTAGCTAAGTCCCTAGAGAAAACTGTACCACTTTAAAAAGGGACTTATGCCCCATTCACAAACACTCACCTTGGTTCTTGCCTGAACTTTGACCCTTAAGTGCCAAGGACTGAAACTGAAAAGAGATGTCATAAATCTCACCTGGCTAAACTGTAAGAAACACCAAGCCTAAACAATACATAAAAAACAATCCGGTCAATATTCAGCTGGTGGCGGTCAGCGTTTTTTGTGCACAAGGCTAGCGCACCCCCCTCAGCAGTAATTTCAGATTTTGCATATGCCCATACTGCCGGGACAAATTAAACTTTAATTTCCTACCGCGTGAGTTGTTTCCGGCATTAATTGGCAGTTGGTGCGCGTCAACTGGTAACCGACCATGTAGCACGTGAGTCCTTACTGCAATATCAATGGGTGGCGTTAAGGGCTCAGGCCATAAATAGGCATGCGCTGGTTTCAATTTTACCACAGGCCCTTTTCTCGGCCCATTGAAAAAAAGCCCTTTTTTCCAGATGTGGTAAAAACTGGCCTGGAGCATGCCAAAAACAAGCACTCACACTATCGCAAGCCACTTTTTGCCATGGCTTAGTAAAAAGACCCCCTAGTGTTCCATGCCAAAATCCAAGCATATTCTGTAACAACGTACATAACTTAATTGGCCTAAGCCAATCAGCATTGTAAACAGCACTTAACAAGCAACAATGAGCACTAATTGGCAATAATTATAAATTATGTGCATAACTTGCTAAGCATATTCTATAATGCACTGCGCCTAAATTCTAATGTGCACAGGCAAAAAGAGGTATGGCTATGGGTGGGGAAATGGGCATTTCATGGGCATTCCAAAATTTACATGTGTAGTTATAGAATATGGCCCAATGACAGGATTTACACCACATTTTTGTTGGTGTAAATGGAGGCGTGCAGTTTTAGACTGTAGGATATCAATTAAGCATATTCTATATACTCTGTCTAAATATAGGCACTGCTTATAAAAGTACGCTTAGGCAGAAATGCTTTCCGTGCGGATTTTCTAGGTGCCTTACATAGAATTTCCCCCTATCCCCTGGATTCTATATAGGTTTCCCAAAGCTGGGCACCCAGGGCAGATGCGCAAGCAAACTAATTAGTTAATGAGTCATCAACAATCAATAATTGGTGTTAATTACATCAGTTTGCATTTGTGCACGCACCTGCCCTAGTTGCTTTTTTATAACATCCGTGCCTAAATTTCATATAGTGCGTAACTCAAAGGGGGCATAGCTATGGGAGAGGTAAGGGGGTATCAAGATGCATTCCCAGAAGTTAGGCTTGATGTTATAGAATAATGTCGTATCCGTACCTAAGCTTTCAGCAGGTGTAAGTCCAACGTCCAATGTTAGTTGTGAGATCCATTCTAAGAACGTGCCATTTGCCAAATAATGATTTAGTGCAGATCTTTTAAGTGTATAACTTTGAGCACTATTTTCTGAATCCATCCCTTTATGACTCTATATGCAATTTTTCCCTTAGTTATCTAAATCTCCTGTTACTCTATCATATCTGCCTAAGAGGTCCTTTTACTAAAGCTATGCTAAAAGGGGGCCTGCTCTAGCATCAGCGTGTGTTTTTGACATTTGCTCAGGCCCCCTTTTACCGTAGCGGGTAAAAGGCTGTGCGGTAAGTCAACCACTTACCGCGTGGCAATTTCAGAGGAGAGCACGTACTGCAGTAGCCTGGCAGTAGTTACAGATTGGCGCATGACAAGCCATTTGCCATGTGCCTTCCCTTTAGTAAAAGTGCCCCTAAATGTTCCACATCTGCCTTGCTCCTGTGTTGTCTATTAAGATGTTTTAAAGATGTGTTGTGTTGACAGTGAAAGTAGCATAGAGGGGCATAATTGAACGGGGCCGGCCATCTATATGGGTGGCCATCTCTAAGGCTGGCCCCGTAAAGCGGCAGTACGACCGTATTATCGAAACAAGATGGCCAGCCATCTTTCGTTTCGAAAATACGGTCGGGGCCGGCCAAATCTCAACATTTGGGCCGGCGTTAGAGATGGCTGGCGTTAGAGATCGCCGCCATTGGTTTCCCGTGGATAATGGAAACTAATGGCGGCCATCTCAAACCCGGGCAAATACAAGCCATTTGGTCATGGGAGGAGCCAGCATTTATAGTGCACTGGTCCCCCTCACATGCCAGGACACCAACTGGGCACCTTAGGGGGCACTGCAGTGGACTTCACAAATTGCTCCCAGGTGCATAGCTCCCTTACCTTGGGTGCTGAGCCCCCCAAAACCCCCCAAACCCACTCCCCACAACTGTACAACACTACCATAGCCCTTATGGGTGAAGGGGGGGGGCACCTACATGTGGGTACAGTGGGTTTCAGGTGGGTTTTGGAGGGCTCACATTTATCACCACAAGTGTAACAGGTAGGGAGGGATGGGCCTGGGTTCGCCTGCCTGAAGTCCACTGCAGTACCCACTAAAAACTGCTCCAGGAACTGCATAGTGCTGTGATGGAGCTGGGTATGACATTTGAGGCTGGCATAGAAGCTGGCACAAAAATGTTAAAAAAATTTTTTTTGAGTGGGAGGGGGTTGGTGACCACTGGGGGAGTAAGGGGAGGTCATCCATGATTCCCTCCGGTGGTCATCTGGTCAGTTGGGGCACTTTTTTGAGGCTTGGTCCTAAAAATGGACCAAGTGAATCCGGCCAAGTGCTCGTCAGAGCCGGCCTTCTTTTTTCCATTATAACCACGTCCCTGCCCCGCCTTCTGTATCCTGCCAAAACGCCCCCTTTAACTTTGGCCAACCTTGCGACGGAAAGCAGTTGAAGCCGGCCAAAATTAGCTTTCGATTATACAAATTTGGCCAGCTTTAGGAGAAGGCCGGCCATCTCCCGATTTGTGTCGGAAGATGGCCGGCCTTCTCCTTTGAAAATAAGCAGGATACTGTGCTATAGTTTGTACTGTTATTTGAACATTTTTTTTACTGCTGTAACTGCATATTTCCTATCTCTAGAAGAGTAGATAAATTGCTGGGAAGCCCCAGGTTGCTACTTCAAGACTAGCATGGTTATACCTAGTGTTTTATAATGTTACCAGATTACCGTGGTAGAATTCTAAAAGAAATAGGGTTCCGTTTACCATGCTGGCGTCGGCGTGTGTTTTTGATGCATGTTGAGGCCCCCTTTTACCACAGTGGGTAAAAGGTAAGTCTTTCTTTTTTTAAGGAAATGACCGTGTGGCAAGTGAAGCACTTCCCGTGTGGCTATTTTGGGGGCAGCCCTTACCGCCACCCGTTCAGGTGGCGGTAAGGGCTCCCGCACTAACCCAGTCGTAACTGGGCAGTATGTGGCAGTGCCTGATTACCGCTGGATACACACTGGCGCTACAAAAAAAATATATTTTTGTAGTGCTGGATATGACGGCGTGCAGGGGTGGGGTGGGGTGGGAAGTACTTCCTTATTAGCGAGCAGTAAGCCTGCATTGGGCTTACTGCCGCTTTGTAAAAAGGGCCCATAGTAGTTTAATTTTGGGACTATGTTCCAAAAATAATACATCTTTTTAGTTGTTTTGTTCTTTTGTACTCCTGTTATGCATATTTTAAATCAGCTTCTTTTTTGCTCCATTTTTCTAATATTTTCCTTGCTGTGAAAGCTGTTTTACTAACATGGAACTTATTTTATTAGCTTTAATAAGCTCCTTTGTTTTGTCAATTCCCCACCCTACCAATAGCATATGGAAGTTATCTCATTCTTAAAATATTATCAGCATCTGGAATGTAGACTAGATGTTCACAGTAGCTCTAGTTAAAATCTTTTAGAGCGATCAGAATCCTTGAAGATGAGACAGACCAAGGTACATCTACAGCAATGAAGAAGCCAATGAAAATTATAAACCTCAACTTAAAATGAAAGGAAGTGGGCATTCAAGAAGTGCTCATATTCTGAGTACAGCATATAATTTGGATTGCCGTATTGTGATTAGGAAGTAGTTCTTATTTTTGTCATAAATGCACAGCTTTTAGATTAAGATTTAGCATTAGCGGTATTGGCCTGGGTTGGAACATTTGGGATTTAATCGCATAGCAGCGTGCACATCTGCAGAAGCCTTTGACGTTGTAGCCATGGATAGCAGGCATCTGGCATTCCTTGGACTTCAGTGGAGCTGACTGTAGATGGCAGTGCACAATAGATTTCAGTTCTTGCTACTGTGCGTTCAATGGAGCAAATATCATAATAAAGCAATCATTCCTTTATAATGCTCCCTTGTCTGTATTTAAAAACACATAAAGGTATTATTTTTGGCTGTCAATCTAAGATGTGTTGCCTTGTACTAAGTTTACAGATGGTTTAGATTTAATTCAGACTTCATTTTGAAAAACTTTGTTTTTTAGGTATGCTTCCTAATGATGCAGCCAGAAATGTTTCTTTGGGGGAGGAAGGGGGCACTAAGGATCCCTTTTACTAAGCCTACTTGCACCCAACGTGCATCAGTTTTGAGTTAACTGCCCGGCTATCGCGTGGCCCTTGCGGTAATTTCATTTTGACGCGTGTCTGCTATGCGTGCCAGAAAATATTTTTATTTTCTGGTGCGCAGGCGATAATTGGGCTGTAATAGGCATTTTAAGCATGTAGACCATTACCACCCAGTTACTGTGTGAGACCTTACCACTAGGTCAATGGCTGGCAGTAAGCTCTCAGACCCACAAATGGACGTGCAGCAATTTTTATTTTGCTGCATGACCATTTTCGTCAAAAATTTAAAAAAGACATTTATTACAGGTGCGCTGAAAAATGATTCTGCGTAAGCCCAAAACACACATCTACGCTACCGCAGGCCATTTTTCAGCACACCTTTGTAAAACGGCCCCTAAGGTAATACTAGACTTACTGGTCTGAGCTGTGCTACGTTTACTCGTATTGACAATGAACACCTTCGACTGTACCTGACAATAGATCTTTTAGTAGTCTGAAACTGCTGTCATGCACCATTGACACATATCAATAATTACCAATGCTAAACACTTATGGAAACAAGATAGGGCATCCCATAGCATTTGAGTAGACACAAGTCTATTAGAAAGGCAAAAATCTCAGCACACATTTTACAGAGTTATCTAATCCCCACCTGATATAATAGCAAAATAATTACCATACTTTAGAACATATCATTTAACTTTGTTTTACAACAAATAAGTGCTTTATTAGTTTGTATTATTAAAACAAACACTTCTGAATTCTTTTTTTTTAATATTCATTGCTGCTTATAAATACACAAAAGGAATATTGTGTAGAAAGCAATGAACACATTTATGAAACATCATATCCAATCATATAATATAGCGAATGCCAGCGTATTTAAGACTCTTTTCTGGAACAGTCAAGTCAGAACATATGAATATTATTATTATTATTTATTATTGCATTTGTATCCCACATTATCCCACCTATTTGAGGCTCAATGTGGCTTACATAGTTTTGTTATGACATTGTCATTACAGAATATCAGATACAGTTAGTAGTGTGTAGAGATTAAGTAGGGAAGAAAGAGGAAGTGATTAGGCGGATGATAGTAGAAGTGGATTTTCCTAATTGGTTGGGTTGGGAAAGTGAATTAGTGAAGCTGTTGGCTCTCGTTGTAGGCCTTGTTGAAGAAATATGTCTTCAGAGATTTGCGAAAGTTATTTGTTTTGACAATTGATTTCAGGTCTGTGGGTAGAGCATTCCATATCTGCGTGCTCGTGTAGGAGAAGGTAGTGGCATGCATCAGCTTGTATTTTAGTCCTTTACAGCTGGGGAAGTTCAAATTGAGAAATTTGCAGGATGTTCTTGTGGCGTTTCTGGGAGGTAGGCCCACTAGGTTCAGCATGTAGATCGGGGCGTCTGCGTGAATAATTTTGTGTACAATCGTATAAGAACATCAGAAAAGCCATGCCAAGTCAGCCCAAGGTCCATTATGCCCAGCATCTTGTAGCAGCCAATCAGGAATTGGGTAGACCGATGTAGTTCCAACACTGATGTTTATTGAGTTAATCAACTTTGTGCAACAACAACAATAACTCGATGCAGTCCTGCGTTTCTGTGCCACATGTGCCTGCTTCAGGAGTCAAATTATTTCTGTAAAACAGCACAACATATATACAATGTAAATGATTTTTTTTAAAAAAAAGTAACTTTGATTGGTTTTGAAAGGCAATATATCAAGTTCCAAACAAACATAAACAAGTAAATACAGGCCTCTCATGAAGCCACACTAGTAGTTCCCACGTGGCAATGCTGATGGAGTCCATTCAAAGTGAATAGGTTTTGTAGTAAAGTTAAAACAAATCGGAGAAAATTTTTCTTCACCCAACGTGTAATTAAACTCTGGAATTCGTTGCTGGAGAACGTGGTGGAGGTGGTTAGCTTGGCAGAGTTTAAAAAGGGGTTAGATGGTTTCCTAAAGGACAAGTCCATAAACCGCTACTAAATGGACTTGGGAAAACTCCATAATTCCAGAAATAACATGTATAGAATGTTTGTACGTATGGGAAGCTTGCCAGGTGCCCTTGGCCTGGATTGGCCGCTGTGGTGGACAGGATGCTGGGCTCGATGGACCCTTGGTCTTTTCCCAGCGTGGCACTACTTATGTACTTATGTCAGCATTAACGCACTGGGAACCACTAGCACAGCTTGATAAAAGAGGCCCTGAATGAACTGATGAATAATAAATAAATCAATTAATTGATAAATAGGCTGTTATATCCATAAAAATAGTAACATTAAAAGCATATGTTAAAACCAATAAATATTAATAACAACCAAGAACTTTAAAGAAATTAAAGATAAAAATTAATGCATTAAAAATTTAATTGGATCTCCTAAATAGTGGCTTTGTGTTATATTCGATTGAGGAGGAGAGAAGGTGACCGTGATTCTGTTTTACTTAGAGAAGAACAGAAGTGAATTTATTATTTTTTAATATATACATTTTATTGAGGTTTTTATGAAAGGAACAAAACATGCAGGAGTCAGGGGTTAGATTATTAGAAGAAAAGCATTACAATAGTCAACCATCGTATTACAAGACTAGATAACAGTAATTTAGTAGAGCATCTTGTGAAGAATTGAATAGAGTCATGGGTCAATACAATAACAAGATAGAAATATACAAAACTGACCACTGAGTACTCAGAGAAAGCTGAGATAGAATTGGATGAGTTAATTACAAGGGAAGAAAAGGAAGAAATGAAGGGAGACAAATCAAATTCTCATTAAATTGTAACATAATGATCTTAGACAATCAAACAATATATTATATCTCCAATATGTAAGCAGCTAATTAGGGGGCCCTTTTACTAAGGCATGCCTAAAAGTGGCCTGCGTTGGTGTAGGCATGTGCTTTGGATGTGCGCAGGTCAATTCACTTAGAAAAAAGTTATTTTTTGTTGCTAAAGGTGGACATGCGGCAAAATTAGAGTGCACAAGTTAAGGCATCATATATAGAATTTGGGGGTTAATATGTAAATAAACTCTGGAGTTCATTGCCAGAGAATGTGGTAAGAACAGCTAGCAGGGTTTAAAAAATGTTTGGCTAATTTCCTAAAAGAAAAGTCTATAAGCCACTGCTTGATAAGCAGCATAAAATCTGTTTAACTCTTTTGTGGTCTTGCCAGGTACCTGTGACCTAGATTGGCCACTGTTGGAAACAGGATAGTGGGCTTGATGGACCTTCGGTCTGTCCCAGTATGGCAACGCCTATGTTCTTAGATATATTCTCAGAGACAGTATATCAAATGGAAAAAAAATAATAAATGTGAAAATGAATGTCATTAACAGCACACGTGGTATGTGGTCTGCTTAAAGAGATTGTAGCAGGTAGGGGTTCTCTGTCAACAATTCAGGTCCATACAGTATTTCAACATAAGGTCCTGATTCTGGGCTGCTGTCCCACTCAGGAACAAAAGTTCAGCATCCAATTATCAGCAAGACACTGTATACTATAAGATTAGTATAAAGTCCATAAAATAAGCTCCAACCCCTGGATTCCTTCCCTAGCAATTCATAATCCAAGGATTGTAACTGTCCACAAATCACATGCAAATCTGGTCTGGAAAAATCCAATACCTTCTTTAGTCTCTTCCCTGGTTTGGGCTCTCCCAGTGTTATGAGTTCTGGGGATTCCTCACTGTTCCTCCTCTTGGGATAGTTTTCTTACATAACAGGCACTTTCCCCTGCCCCATATATGTCACCCAGGATGTTCTCTTCTATAATGCCTAACTGCTCCATTTCCTTCACCAGTCTAATTACTTTTTGTCGCTTAGTCTTGGGTAAGTGGTAAGGTCTCTGCCTCACAACCTTCCCTGGAGTAGTATGTATCTCATGATAAAATCGGGTGGGTTTCTCCGTGAATGGAGGCCAGTACATCTTGAAAGGATCCTAAGAGCTCCCCCAATTTTGCCTTTTGTCTGGGTGTTAACTTGGGATTCACATTAGGTTGACTTTTCTTGGATACTTCATCTATCTGGGGCCCTAAATCCTCATTCTGCTCCTCTTACAGTAGGATGGTTAACCCCTCTTTTTCCCTCCAGGGTTTTATAACATTAACAGGGTAGATTTGCTTTTTCCCTCAGTTTACTCATTCATATGTCAAGGGCCTTATTTGTCTCTTTACTATCATAAGACTCCTCCACTTGGCCTGGAATTTATGAGGAGTGATGGGAAATACCAATAGCACTTTATCCCCTTCCTAAAAACTTGTCAACTGAGTATCCCAATCATAATAGTGCTTCTGCCTTTCTTGGCTTTTACTTAGATTCTCTTGGGCTGCTTGAGAAACCCTCTTTAATCTGAATCCAAGCTCTCTCAAAAATGAAACCACACTGTCACCCACCTCTGCCTCTTCTACCCACTAGTCCTTAAGAATATTCAAGATCTCTCAAGGAGGGTGCTCATACATCAATTTGAATGAGGGCACACCTAAGGAGGCCTGTATATTCTCCCTACATGCATACAATACAAATAGGAAAAGCTGATCCGAATCATCAAATTCTCCTTTTAATCCTTTCCTCAGCATCATCTTCATAGTTTGGTCGAACCTTTCTACCAACCCGTTGGTTTGGGGGTGATAGTGGAGGCCCGCCCCTGAGTCAACTTTTACCCTAGTCCTAGTAGTCAATGGCCTTTATCTCAGGTGTGGCTTTCTCTCAGAGAATAGTCTCACAGAAATAGGGAAAAATTAAGGATGAAGAATGGGTAGGAAAATATAGAAAGCATAGGGAAGGAATGAGGTAAATTGTACTTCTTCAAATAAATACTTAAATGAAACTTAATAACACAGAATTGTAATTAAATATTTCTTTTATCTTTCTTTCTAGTTCCTAGACTGTCTCTGCAGGTGCTACAGAACTCAAGATTTTTTCCATGAAATCCGTCAGAAGTGCATTCAAATCACAAGGGGGCATATCAGGGGTGTGTTAAGGGCAGGATCTGGACGTTCCCAACATTTGGACATTTTTCAGTCATAATGGAACAAAACAAAACTGTCCAGTACAAAACTAAAACGTTTTGAGCTAGACCTGTTTTTATAACAAATAAGGCACAATAAGGTGCCCTAAATGACCAGATAACCACTGGAGGGAATCAGGGATGATGTCTCCTTACTCCCCCAGTGGTCACTAACCCCCTCCCACCCCCCAAAATTTGATTTAAAACATTACTTGCCAGCCTCAGATGTTATACTCAGGTCCATTAGAATAGCATGCAGGTCCCTGGAGTAGTCTAGTGGTGGGTGCAGTGCACTGCAGACAGGTGGACTCAGGCTAATACCTCCCCCTACCTGTTACATTTGTGGAGGAAACTGTGAGCCCTCCAAAATTCACCAGAAACCCACTGTACCCACAAATAGGTGCCCCCTTCACCTGTAAAGGCTATGGTAGTGGTGTACAGTTGGAGGTAGTGAGTTTTGGCTGGGTTTTGGGGAGCTCAGCAGACAATAATAAGGGAGCAGTGATGAGATGTGTACCTGGGAGCATTTTATGAAGTCCACTGCAGTGCCCCTTAGGGTGCCCTATTGCTTTTCTGGGATGTCGGGGGGACCAGTCTACTAAAAATGCTGGCTCCTCCTACATCCCAGTGGCTTGATTTTGTACATTTTGCATTTGGACTTTTTTTCCCCCCGAAAATGGGCCAAAAACCCAAATGTCCAAATCATAAAACCTTATTCAAAACAGTATTTAAAAAAAAAAAAAAAGAGACAGACATTTTTCTTTTTTGAAAATGACCTTTCCTATGCAGATTTTGGATGTTTTTTTTGCAGAGGGGGAGAGGAGACATGCTGGACATGGGCAGGGACGCGCTGAGAGGGAAGCAACGCGAGAGGAGACGAAGACAAGCCTGCATGCTGCGTGCCTGCCTCACTGCTGCCTTCACTTCTGGACCGGTATGCCATGACTTGGGGAGGGCAGGGGAGAGAGGCGACATGCTGGACAGGGAGGGCAGGGGAGGGGAGAGAGAATCGCTGGACAGGGAGGGAAGGGCAGGGGGGAGAGGAGACATGCTGGACATGGGCAGGGGAGGGCAGGGGAGAGAGGATGGAGAATTGCTGGGCATGAATGAGGGGAGGGCAGGGGAGAGAGGCGACATGCTGGGTATGGAGGGCAGGGGAGGGGAGAGAGAATCACTGGACATGGAGGGGAGGGCAGGGGGAGAGGAGACATGCTGGGCATGGGCAGGGGAGCGAGCACGAAGAATTGCTGGACATGAATGAGGGGAGGGAGGCGACATGCTGGGTATGGAGGGCAGGGGAGGGGAGAGAGAATCGCTGGACATGGAGGGGCGGGCAGGGGGAAGGAGACAGGCTGGACATGGGCAGGGGAGAGAGGACGAAGAATTGCTGGGCATGAATGAGGGGAGGGAGGTGACATGCTGGGTATGGAGGGCAGGGGAGGGGAGAGAGAATCGCTGGACATGGAGGAGAGGGCAGGGGGAGAGGAGACATGCTGGACATGGGCAGGGGAGGGCAGGGGAGGGAGGAGAATCACTGGGCATGGGTGGCTAGAGGGGGGCAGGGGGAGAGGAGGGTTTTTGGACATGGGTGGATGGAGGAGAGGGCAGGGAGAGAGAAGAAATGCTGGACATGGATGGAGGGAGGGAAGAGTGAGGAAGGAGATGAGGGAAAAGGAAGAGAGGAGAAAAACTGCACATGGATGAAGATAATAGGCAGAAGCTGGATCCACTGGACAGTCAAGTCTGCGGAGTAGGACCCAGCTTTTACTATGGATGTAGAGCAAGAAATGAAGAAGAAAGGTGGAAAGTAAAGTAATAAATGGAAAGGAAGCCCTGGAAACGGAGTTAAGAGGACAGATAGCAGCAGAATCGGATACTGGGCCAGCATGATCAGAAAAACAGTCACCAGACAACAAAGGTAGAAAAAATCATTTTATTTTCATTTTAGTGTCTGGAATATATCCAATATGAGAATTTACATCTGCTGTTACAGGTCCAGTATCCCACTGGGGATACTGGACCTGTAACAGCTTACAGAAATTATTTATAATGAATAAAAACCACATTATTTTTTTCTCCTATACTAGTATAATGTTTTCAATGATGTCTGTTTATATGCGCCATGGCTGGAATAAGGGGTGTGGCTAATGTGGGCGTGGCTATAATAGGGGTAGAGCCATATGTGGTGGCCCTGCCCACAATGAGTACCAGCACCTTTTTTTTCTACAAAAAAAGCACTGAGGTTAGGAGACTTGCATGTCATTCACTCAGTCTCATCCAACTCAGGATCAGGACATGTTAATGTAACCTCTTGAAGTTTACATTGAATTTCATTGTTCTTCAGTATATTCTAATGCATAAGATCTGTAGGCTTAAAAACAAATAAAACAAACCACAAAAATTGTTAAACAGTCCTCCTTTTCTGGCAGTTGACAAAATCCTGTCTCTGTATCCATTGTACACAACTAACAATATCGCTCCTAAGAACATGATTAACTGGAGAAAGTCCAAGGCACGTTGTAGTCTTTCCTACATTGGGAACAGATGTTGAAACAATGCGCTGTAAGATCTTCATATCACTAAGAGACTGATGTGCTAAAGTGCAGCGCTGGGTTAGATCAGGGCTCCATCAAGGCTAGCATCCTGCACCTGACAGTGTCTAGTTTCAGGGCTGCCGGGGAGGGCAAAATTTGCCAGGCCCGGCCTCCAAGGTGGGGCCCGGGCCCAGCACCGGCAAACTTCTTTCTGCCTGTCTGCGTCTTCCGGGTCTGTCTTCTCCTTCTCCTATATGCCGCCCAGGACCCGGATGATCAGGTTAATGCAATCATCCGGGCCCCAACTCCAGGCATGAGCAGGAGAGGACAGACCAAGGAGGTTCAATGAAACAGGAGATCAAGAAGTTGAAGCCAGTTAGGTTAGTCTCTCTTTCGCCTTCCCCACACAGCAGTCATCCCACAACAAAGCAAACAAACCTATGAGCTGCTGCATTCACGATGTGGTTCTATATTGCTCAGCAGCATTTTATTTGATCCCACTTATATTTTCAAACATGCCAGCTTGTACAGCAGGCAGGGGCGGGGGCGTGGCGGTCCGGTTTTGCCCCGGCCCAGCTGTGTCTCTTGGTGGCCCTGCCTAGTTTGTCAGCTGCTGTACATGTCACATCCCAAATAGGAATGGTCATGCCATGTTGCTCAGTCCCAGAAGGAGAAGACTATTAAAAAAACAGATTAGTGTCATGTTTATTGTATACTAGTAAAAAAAGGCCCGTTTCTGACACAAATGAAACGGGCGCTAGCAAGGTTTTCCTTGGAGTGTGTATGTTTGGGAGAGTGTATGTGAGAGTGACTGTTTGAGAGTCAGAGTGAAAGTGTGAGTGTGTGAGAGAGAGAGTGAGTCTGGGTGTGAGTGTGTTTGTGAGAGTGTGTGAGAATGAGAGTGTGTGCAAGTGTGTATGTGAGACACAGTGTGAGAGAGAGTGTGTGTGTGTGGGCAAGAGAGAGAGTGTGTGTGAGACACAGATTCTCTGTGAGAGTGAGTGTATGACACCAAGCGAGTGTGTGAGTGACTGTGTGGCACATAGAGAGTGAATGTGATACAGTGTGAGACAGAGTGTGTGAGAGTGAGAGTCAGAAAGACATTGTATATGAGAGAGAGAGTGTGAGCCGTGCCCTCCCAATCCATGGCCATCTGTCCCCTGCCCCCTCCATTCATCCTTTTCCAGCAATTCCCCTCTGTCCCTGAGCCCTGCCCTCCCAATCCATGGCCATCCATGTTTGTCTGTCACCTGCCCCCTCCATTCATCCCTATCCAGCATTTCCCCTCTCTGCCTGAGGCCTGCCCTGCAATCCATATCCATCCATGCCCATCTGTCCCCTCCATTCATCCCTATGCAGCAATTCCCCTCTCCCTGAGTCCTGCCCTTCCAATCCATGCTCCTCTGTCACCTGGTCCCTCCATTTTTCCCTATCCAGCATTTCCCCTCTCTGCCTGAGGCCTGCTCTGCAATCCATATCCATCCATGCCCATCTGTCCCCTCCATTCATCCCTATCCAGCAATTCCCCTCTCCCTGACTCCTGCCCTTCCAATCCATGCCCATCCATGCTCATCTGTCACCTGGCCCCTCCATTTTTCCCACTCCAGCATTTCCCCTCTCTGCCTGAGGCCTGCTCTGCAATCCATATCCATCCATGCCCATTTGTCCCCTCCATTCATCCCTATGCAGCAATTCCCCTCTCCCTGAGTCCTGCCCTTCCAATCCATGCCCATCCATGCTCCTCTGTCACCTGGCCCCTCCATTTTTCCCTATCCAGCATTTCCCCTCTCTGCCTGAGGCCTGCTCTGCAATCCATATCCATCCATGCCCATCTGTCCCCTCCATTCATCCCTATCCAGCAATTCCCCTCTCCCTGAGTCCTGCCCTTCCAATCCATACCCATCCATGCTCCTCTGTCACCTGGCCCCTCCATTTTTCCTTATCCAGCATTTCCCCTCTCTGCCTGAGGCCTGCTCTGCAATCCATATCCATCCATGCCCACCTGTCCCCTCCATTCATCCCTATCCAGCAATTCCCCTCTCCCTGAGTCCTGCCCTTCCAATCCATGCTCATCTGTCACCTGGCCCCTCCATTTTTCCCTATCCAGCAATTTCCCTCTCTCCCTGAGTCCTGTCCTCCCAATCCATGCCCATCCATGCTCCTCTGTCCCCTGCCCCCTCCATTCATCCATTTCCAGTAATTCCCCTCTCTCCCTGCTGTGCCCTGTCCTCCTAATCCATACCCATCCATGCTCCTCTGTCCCCTGCCGCCTCCATTCATCCTTTTCCAGCAAGTCCCCTCTCGCCCTTCCATAACCCCCCCCCCCCTCGCATCCATGCTACTCTCTCTCCCATGTCCCAGCCTGGCCCGCCCTCTTCTCCCCCCCCCCCCTTCGCATCCATGCCTCGCATCCATGCCCCCCCCCTCCCCTTCGCATCCATGCCTCGCATCCATGCCCCCCCCCCCTCCCCTTCGCATCCATGCATCCCTTTTTTTTTTTTTTTATTCTTTTTAACTTTACCTCCGTGGCGGTTCGTGCAGCGAAGCGTCAGGGAAGGAGGCGGCGCTCCCGACGTCTAGCTTTCCCTTCGCTGTGTTCCGCCTTATTTTGAAGGCGGAACACAGCGAAGGGAAGGCTAGACGTCGGGAGCGCCGCCTCCTTCCCTGACGTTTCGCTTCCCGATTTGTTTGTTTTTTTCGCGAGGGCGGGGCAGAGACGGCTGGCTGGCTTGAAGGCTTCACACCACGAATCCACGAACCCTACAGCTTCAGTGACGTCAGATGGCTTCACAGAACGTTGTCCTCATTAGAACGTTCACGGTGCGTTTTATTATATTAGATGATAATGATCAATGTTAATGAATTGCAAATGAAGCATGTTATTGCAGATCCTTGCTTACACATAATCCCCCTCATTCCGTAATCTTGAGTGCACATTTTCATGCTTACCCCCCTGTTTTTAAAGCCGTGAATAGCGGCTGCAGGTGCGGTAATGCTGACACAGCCCATTCACTTTGAATGGGTTGTGTTGGTGCTGCTGTGCGGCTTTGTAAACAAGGGGGTTAGTAACTAAAATTGCACATGTGGGTTATAGAACAGTGCTAGTTATATGCATAGGTTAACTGGAAAATTAGCCACTAATTAGCACTAACAACAAATAATTGGAGTTAATTGGTGCTAATTGTTATGCAGATAAGATATGCTGAGCATGGAGTAAGAATAGAGACAGGAACACAGGGTAAGGCTGGAAAAAGGGTGAATAGGGACAGTAAGAGGACAGATGCTGAACACAGAGAAGAGATGCTGGACAGGACAGATAGAGACGCAGAGAGAAGATAAGAATAGCCATTCTGGGTCAGACCAATGGTTCATCTAGAACAGTATCTTGTTTCCAAAAGTGGCCAAGCCAGGTCACAAGTACCTGGCAGAAACCCAAATAGTAGCAACATTCCATGCTACCAATAGCAGGGTAAGTAGTGGCTTCCCCATGTCTGTCTCAATAGCAGACTATGGACTTTTTCTCCAGGAACTTGTCCAAACCTTTTTCAAATCCAGGTACACACTGTTAGCACATCCTCCGGCAAAGAGTTCCAGAGCTTAACTATTCGTTGAGTGAAAACATATTTCCTCCTATTTGTTTTAAAAGTGTTTCTTTGTACTTTTTGAAAGAGTGAAAGATTGATTTACTTCTACTCGTTCTACACCACTCAGGATCTCAATCATATCTCCCCTCAGCCATCTCATTTCCAAGCTGAAGAGCTCTAACCTCTTTAGCCTTTCCACACATGAGAGGAGTTTCATCCCCTTTAACATTTTGGTTGCTTTTCTTTGAACCTTTTCTAATTCCGCTTTATTCTTTTTGAGATACAGCAATCAGAACTGAACACACTACTCAAGGTGAGGTCACACCATGGAGCAATACAGAGGCATTAGAGTACTCTTGGTCTTATTTACCATCCCTTTCCTAATATTTCCTAGCACACTGTTTGCTTTTTTTGGTTGACGCTGTACACTGGGCAGAAAATTTCTATGTATTGTCTACAAAAACACCTAGATTTTTTTTCTTGGGTGCTGACCCAAACATGGAGAGAGAAGAAATGTCAAGGGCTATTTTGATACAAGGCTGTTTTGTCAAGGCTATTTTGTCCTGGCTGTTATGTGGGGGTACCATCTAGAACAGCGGTTCCCAAACTGGGTGCTGCGGTACCCCAGGGCAGCTCAGTGAACTCACAGGGGTGCAATGGCATACTTTCTACACCTCCCTCCCAAAGATCTGCCAACTCTCCCCCATTCAGTGGGAGACTCTCACTTTGGTGGGTCATCTCCCACACTCCCACCAAAGCGGGGAATTCCCCTGCTGAGACACACTGCCATCACTGTGGTGACAAAATAACAGAAAGAAAGCGTAGAGCCACAGCCTTTAGGCATGCATTGCCGGCTCTGCTGGTCTTCTGCCCCACTTACGTCAACTTCCTGTTCTGGGGCAGAGGAACGACAGAACCAACAGCACATGTCTGAAAAGGTTGCAGCCTTGTGCTTGCTATTTATTGTTTTGCTGGGGCTGCTGCTGCTCATTGGGGGAAGCAGCAGTGGCCAGGAAAAAGAAGATACCGAGTGGAAAGGGAAGGGGGGTTGTGGAGAGAGAGGTATGAGATGCTGAATGGAGAGCAAGGAGGAAAAATGATAGAAGAATGTTGATGCTGGATAGAAGAAGGAGAGAGAGAGAGAGAGAGAGAGAGAGAGAGATATGATGATGAGTGGAAAGATGAGGATAGAAAGTAGGGAACTCGCTGGATGGAAAAGGGCTGGAGAGAGAGAAGATGCTGGGAAGAAAGATAGGAAAAAAGGGGGGCAACATAGCTGGAAGAATGGAGAGAGAAAGAGGGCAGAAGCTGGATGGAAGAGAGAAGGTGGAAAGAAGCTGGAAGAAAGGGGGAGGGAAGGTCGGCAGAAGCTGGATGAAACGGAGAGAGAAGGTGGACAGAAACTGGATGGAAGATGAGAGAAGTGGGTAGATGCTGAATGGAAGGGAGATAGATGGACAAAAGCTGGATGGAAAGGGGAGAGAAGGTGGGGCTGAAGCTGGATGGAAGGGGGAGAGAAGTGGGTAGAAGCTGTATGGAGGAGAGAGAGAAGGTGGGCAGAAGTTGGATGGAAGGTAGGACTCAATACCATTGGCAGTGGCAGCAGCGGCGGTGGTGGTAGTGACAGCGATAGGAGAGAGAGACTTGAGAGGAAATGTGTAGCCTAGGGGCGCCATGACCCCCCCAAAATTGGGAACCACTGATCTAGAAGGTGATCAGGATCTGCTGCTGTAGTATTAATGGTGCTAGATAAATTGAAAAGCTTTTCATCCATTTGGATACAGAAAGTGAAAGTGCCTTGGTGCTTTGTTGCTTTTACTATATGAGACGTGGGGTAAGGAATAATATATTGTAGAGGAATATATTCGAGTTATTCCCCAAGTTTTCCACGTCATCACTGTGACCCCTGACGCAGGTGCTAGTCACCGAAACACGGCCCGTGTCGGATCTTTTTGTCAAGGCTCATTCATTAAAGAACTGTGTTCCATTTTTAAAGGCCCATGGTGCTGTTTTTTTTGTTTGGACTTTAGTTTGTACTTCGTTCCCTCTCTTTTGCTAGATAAATTGAAGCCTTAGGGCAGTGGCTCCCAAACCTGGTCTTGGAGGTACCCCAGCCAGTCAGGTTTTTAGGATACCCATAATGAATATTCATGAAAGAGATTTTTCATGTAGTGGAGGCAGTGCATGCAAATCTCTCTCATGAATATTCATTATGGGTATCCTGAAAACCTGACTGGTTGGGGTATCTCCAGAACCAGATTTGGGAACCACTGCCTTAGGGTTTTGTTTTGTTAATAAAGTGCACTAAGCATTTCATGCATGAATTAGCACTCACTGTAACTCTAACCATGCTGAAATGACAGTATGTGCTAATTCACACACTAACTGCATACCTTGTTATGAGGTGGGAAATAGGGTGGGTTATGGGTATGGATTGCGCATTGCAGCTAGTACACAGTACTTTACTGCGCTCTGTCACTGTTGTAGTTATGCAAATGAACTTACTGACTCCTAATAGGGTACTTACTGCACTATAAAGAACTTTTATGCTTTAACTCTATGGGAACATCTCAAACAGTTAGTGCATGGCCCTTGTAACACACATTAATTTTGTATTTAATGTACAGTAAGTGCAAAACATTACTGAATTTTAGTAAAAGGACCTCTTAGTTTTTCATTTAATATACTTTTTTCTTTGTTGGTCTTTGAATTTGTTTATATTCTCGTTTTTGCTTTTATTCTTATTGTGGTCGATATTCAAAATGATTTAACAGGCCAGAAATAGCTGGCCGGTTAAATCGCCTGTTCAGGGCTAACTGCTACTTAACCGGGTAGTACTGCTGAAAATAATCGTTTAGTGCCGATCTGCAAACTTGTTATTTTGGAGCAGAGTTCCAAGGGTGGAGTTAGCACTTGGTCAGCTAAGTGTTAATATTCAGCATTTAACCGGCGAGGTTAACTGTATAAAAGTTAATCCAATCTTTATGTGGTGTCGTGTAACCGGTTATGTGCTGAACATCGCACTTAATCGGCTCTGTGTTAGTTGGCTCTGGAAACCCTGAAATTCAATGCCAGTACCTGGACATGGCCCGGCATTGAATTTCTTGGTTTAATGCCTGTGGGGGGGGGGGGGGGGGGGGGGGGGAGTGTCAGCAAAATGTGGACCCATTGTTTCTGTAAATCACCATGGATGATCTTCAGACTGAGCAGGCACTCAAGATATACTATTAAACAAAAAACAACAAACTCATCTAAACCTGAAGGATAAAGCAAGTCCTAAATTCAGACCGAGTTGTTTGGAGCTTTTCTCTGGTAAATATTTTCTCTAACAAAGCTGGCATTATGAGCCAGGAATTTCAAACTTTGCAGGCTGGCTCTACTGATCTCAAAACATTCAGCATAAACATTGACAATGCTCATTCATGATGCTGGTGGCAGATGGCAAACAAGAGGATTGCACCAGTATCCCACCGTTGGAAGTATGAATTTTTTGAAGGGTGGAATGGGTTGTTTTTTTGTAGCATATAACCAGAAACCTATGAAATTCATGGATAGTTGCCTACTTTTGAAAAGGATTACATTGTCCTCAACTAATGCTATTTGTGATCAATTCCAATGTGGTCAAATATTTGCCCAGGTGAGTCAGTGGAGGAGTAGCCTCATGGTTAGTGCAGTGGGCTTTGATCCTGGTAAACTGGATTCAATTCCCACTGCAGCTCCTTGTGACCTTGGGCAAGTCACTTAACCCTCCATTGTGAACCCACAAGGTACAGAGAAAGTATCTGCATATAATGTGTACAGTGTTGACCACGTCTAGAACTGCTATAGTAATGATTAGCAGTAGTCATCAAAAGGGCAGGACTATCTATAATGAAAACCACAGTTAGCACCTCCAAATCAATTATAGCTGGCATCAAAAATTTGACAACCTTGTTAGCAACTGAACAGACATTCAGGGCCTGGTTTTTCCTGATAACATGTGCAGTCTCCCCCCCCCCCTCCCCCCACACAGGGTAGTTCAAAAGTGACATGTAAAAGTGAGTTCTGCAAATCCACATCTCAAATCCTTTAATTCGGTATTTCATTTGGCTATGAAAGATTTTTCTTCAGTGAGTTGGAGTGTGGAAAAGGTTGCCGATTCAAAATGTATTCTATAGATAGATTGCATACAGATGATGTGAGTAATGGAACTTCAGTCACAGCAAAGTGCAATTAGGTTTGGATCCTGAATGGATATTTTCTCATATGAGGCTATAGTGCATTTGGTTGCTGGATTCAAAATGCTTTAATAAAAATTAAGTTTAACAAGGCAGAGGCTTGTTGCCCTGAGGAAATGATTTTGTTTTTGAATCCTTCTAAGAGTTCTGGCTTTAATAAAGTGTTTTAGATTGCCCTTCCTTCCATGAGGTCATCTGGTAAAATTTAAAGAACTGAAATTTTCTTTTCTGGGAGATGCTTTTGGGAGACAGTTTTACTGACCTGATTGCAGTATATATTATTGTAACTTGTTCTGGCGCAGGATTATTGTCATGCAATCATGCTGAAGTTTCAATACTTGCTTGCCAAAGAGATCTTAAGGACCAGGCATTCCGGTCATATCTCAACAAAGAATTTTCCCATAGACACAGAATGAGAAAAAAAAAATCTTAGGTTGACCTCAGAAGGATCAACAATGGCAACAGTTCCCAGTTATACTCTTCCCTTGGTTTACAATCATTTCCCATGATTAATAAACAGCGGGATTCCTTGAGAGAAGGTAACTATTTCAGCAAGATTTAGGGGTCCTTTTACTAAGCTGCAGTAAGAGGACCCCTGCGGTGCCAATTTCACATGTCCAAACTAGGGCAGGCCACTTTTTACCACAGCTTAGTAAAGGAGCCCTGCAAGTCTTAGCAAAAGACAGCATCAAATTCACAGACCAACTGGGTTACAAGTTTCAGGTTAGATCCAATGTTGTGAATTACCTTAAAGATCAAACTCAACATATTAAATCTAATCTGATACTCATAATGGAGCCAATACTCGTAAATTTACTGTGACTTGAACTCGCGGTAACCTTTTTACTGCTTTCTTTGGCAAGCCCAAATAAATTGCATTACAATAATCAAGATGGCTAAGAACTATCATCTAGTCTACTGTCCAAAAATTCCTGTGGTTTCTAACTAATTTCATCTAAGCTGCCAACCATCTGTAGCTGATACTGTGCCTTCTTTACCACTTTGATCCAAGTTTCTATGTTCAGCCTAGTCTTGCAGTTCAAAGCAGATCACAAATAGAATCTTTTAACAAGATCCCATTCCCAACATAGGGTTCATACACCAATTCAATTATAAAATGAAAAATCACCATTCATAAACTTTATTTTCCCCTCTCAGTTCAAACTCTATGTTTGAACTGAGTTTATACCTTATATGAAAGGTTTTTTTTTGTAACAAACTATCGACTTTACACAATCACCTATACATCATAAGACTCCTGAAGAAGGCGCGAGCTAGCGCCGAAACACAGCTGTGTTGAGTCGTTTTCACTTCGCTTGCAATAAAGAATTGTTTCTTTATAGACATCTCCTCCAGTTTTTAGAAGAGCCTACCTTTCCTACTTCTTGCTTCTGCAAACTTTTATAAAACCCACTTCTATACTCTTAAAGTGTAAAACATCTTACGAAACAACCATGTCTTCAAATCTTTTCTAAAATCATTACAGGCCGGTAGCTGGGAGCACCAGAATCACCCATGACCAGAAACAGATCACCATGACCAGAAATCATTTTTGTCTAGTGTCACATAACTGATGATCTTTCACTGCTGAAAACACAAGCCAAAGATCACCTAAAGAACATGATTGTCATCCTAAAATATATAGGTAGAGTCAACATCAATTTGACTGCACTGGCAGCCAATGTAAAGCAGTCAATAAAGGAGTGGCCCTATCTATCTTTGTCTCTTCCAAACTCATCTTAGCTACAATATTCTGCATAACTTGAAGCCTGTGGAATAAAATATCAGGCACTTGATCAATCTATGAATCCAGTACTAAAGTAGAAAACTTCAATTCCTGTACTACAGAGACAGCAAAACCCAGTAAAGGAACTGTTGCCAGTTCAAGAAGCAACATTAGAATACTCACCATAAAAATCCAGTTTTACTGTTTATTGTTTTAAAAAAAACGTATATTCCACATTATCTCAAAGATTCTAGGTGGATTACCCAATAAACACACATACTTATTAAAAATTTTAAAAAAAACAACAATACAATATCATGGCCACATCTAGAGATCCACAAAACAGATAAAATACAAAAATTTACAGCAAATCATACTATAGTTAAAAACTCATCAGAGTTTTAATCAATGTAGTGCAGCCAAACTCCCAACATATGTATACACCTTCCTAAAATATTTCACATTTTGGTCATAGGCTTATGGCAGGGCATGTAAAATTGTACCTCATCTGCAAGGATATTGTTGATTGATTTGCTTTAGAAGTAGTTATTATTCTCTGTGGCTCCTAGATTTGATGATAGTTGTTCCTAACATTAACACATAGCCATTAATATAAAAAATAGAAAAAAAATTACAGCCACAGTAAAAATGCCCTTAGCATGTGAGAAAGACCTGAATAAGGGCATGCAAAGGCCTATTTTTATTACAGCTTAGTAAAAGGCCCCCATAAAAATGTCAGACCAAAGGTCCACCAAGCCTAGTATCCTGTTTTTAACAATGGCCAATCCAGGTCACACGTGCCTGGCAGGATTTCAAAAACTAATAAGATTCTATGCTGTTTACCCCCAGAAAAAGCAGTGGCTTTCCCTGGGTATACCTTACAGCACATCAATGTGTATTTTAACAATGCAGGAAAGAACCCCATTCTTCCCCTTTCCTCTGCAGTTTTCCAAATGTTTGCCAAGGCTTCACAGGTAGCAGCACCTAGATTTACAAGATGGCCACTTTCTGCTACCACTCAAAACTGCCTACTTAGACTGCACATATCAGCGCAGTAGCGTCTTGTCATTCTCTGACACCAGACCACAAATTATAAACACCTGTTTTTTTAAAACCTTCATTTCCCCTATATTTTTGTCATTAGGGCTATTTGGCTGTAATATTCCAAATGAACCCAGCAAAAACAGAGAAATAATTTACAGGATCCAAATTATGGCAAGCACTGTCTGGTGGTCACTTGTAAATCATGTATGTTGTATTTTTACTTGAGACTTGCTGGCATAAATTGCTAAATATGACCCACGCTGTAACATCCAGAAGAGCTTCAGTCTACATTGCTGCTCCATAGATTAGGGGAAAAGGATTTTAAAGGATATTTTTGGCTTATTCAAGCTACTGACTACCATATTTTAAACACATTTTTGTAGTATTGCAGCCTTAAGTACCTATTCAATAGTAGCAATTATACTCTTAAAAAGTTAAATATGGTACCATAGTGTCACTGTTGCCAGTAAGGCTCTCCTGAGAGCCTTAATCTAGATTAGAAGCTCTTATCCTGTACAGGCATGAGCTAGCTAGCAGACCTAACAAATGTTTTAAGTTGTCTGGAATGCCATATGAATAGGGTAAGTGTCTCTTTCTTTAGCTACGCACTCAGAGAACATACAAATCAAACTTAGAAAAAAAAGCAAAACAGTCAAGGACCTGTAAATTTAAAGGAAATGTTGCATTCTCCCAATAAACCCAATGGATTGGCTCAGTGGATTGATGCAGCCTAAGTCAGTGATTTTCCAACCTGGTCCTGGAGGCATCCCAGCCAGTCAGGTTTTCAGGATATCCACAATGAATATTTATGAAAAATATTTGCATGCACTGCCTCCACTGATGGCATGTTCTAAAATGCATGGCGAAATGGACATCTATGTGCTGCTATGTGCAGCATGAACATCCATTTTAGACACAAACCCAGCCAAAATAAGAGTGGGGAAACAGCAGGCACAGAGGCATTTATTTCACAGCAAATGAAAGTCTGTGTTGTGCATAGAGTTAAGTTTACCATATGGCTCCAGAAAAAGGAGGACAGATTGAGCCAGTCTGGGTTTTACTTCCATTGCGTTCAATGGAAGCAAAACCCAAACTGGATCAATGCGTCCTCCTTTTTCTGGAGCCATATGGTAACCCTACATAGAGTCCTCCCCTTATATCTGATCCCCTTCCCCATGCCTTCTAATCCCCGCTCGGAAACAAAGAGCTGTGGCTCCCCCAAGCCCCACCTTCCAACCCCTCCCCCAACCCACCGGGACTTACCCATGCAGTAGATGTCCCATTACAGTGTCTTTGGGTGGCAGCAGTCCCTCTCCACTGCTGCCCCAGGAGGACACTAGGATCCAAGATGGCGCCTCTGCCTTCAAGCACTGCTTGAGCATGAGAAACGTAGAAGACAGTGATAGTAACGGGCAAAAAACGGTTAAAACCCTGCCTTTGAAGAACTGGCATAGCCACATACAATGCAACATTATTTGGTGGAACAGGGAGTGGCTACTAAAAGGAGCAGTACTGCCATAAGAGATGTTTAATTTTTTTTAACATGATGGTAGTATTGTGACAGCTGGAAGTGGGCTCCCTCTATCACTGCATCAATTAAATCCTAGGGGTGTGCATTTATTTCAAACAACATGCAAACTGTGGTTTTCTTTGCTAAATAAGAACAACCGTGACCAAGACAAGCTTGAAAACTATCGGCCAGTATCTAACATCCCATTTCTAGAAAAACTTATAGAACAAAAAGTCTGTGATCAACTCATGAACTGGCTAGAAGAGAGAAATTGGCTAAATACATGTCAATCTGGATTCAGACCCAGTTAGGAAACAGAAATGGTCTTTATTTCCCTACTAGATGATCTTCACACAAACTGAGACAGGGGATTTGCCTTGGTGTTAGTACTGCTGGATTTCTCAGCAGCTTTTGACAATGTGGATCATGATATCATGCTAGTACGACTGGCAGAAATAGATATCGATGGCACACTACTTGCTAGGTTCATATCCTATTTATCAGACAGGCAACAGTCCATACTGTTCGGCAGCACCTCTTCGCCGCCATGAACACTGACCTGTGGGGTACTGTCACCTATTCTGTTCAATATTTACCTCCAAGCCACTAGCAAAGCTGATTCAGTCGTTGGACACTCAGTTCTACATCTATGCAGATGATGTGCAGCTACTTATACCCTCTGAACTTGACTTACCCACAGCCCTGAATAAACTGACTACCTGTTTAACAGCAATTCAAGAATGAGCTAAAAATAACAAAGATTACCTTAACCCAAGTAAAACACAAGTGGGCACGTATCTGACATCAAAATCTCTTTTGGGAAATGTGAACTCCCCCTCAAATCAAGTCAGAAACCTTGGAATGTAGCTAGACTCAACACTTACGCTGATCCCCCCCCCCAATCCAAGCAACCTTCAAGAGCTGCTTCTATCATTTGTGACAACTTGCTACCTCTCTCTCTCCTTACATTTATTTATTTATGTACCTACTAGTAAAAAAGCCCCGTTTCTGATGCAAATGAAACGGGGGCTAGCAAGGTTTTCTTCTGTGTGCATGTGGGAGTGTGTGTGTCCCTGCCCTCTGCCCTCTCTCCCTTCCCCTGTGCTGTCTGTCCTCTCTGTCCCCTCCCCCCTCGGAGTCGAGTCCTTCAGTGTTAAGTTTCCTGCTGTGTTTGTGTTACAGAGATAGTGAGGGCTTCTGCCCTCTCTCCCCTCCCCCCTCTGAGTCCTTCACTGTTACAGAGAGAGCGATTTGATTTCGTGCTTTGCTGTGTTTTCCTTCACTGTTTGTGTTACAGAGAGAGCGAGGGCGGGGCAGACACTCACGGGGAAACCGGATATCTCTCCCCCTTCACACTTCCGGCTGGAGGCTTCATTTAGAACGTTGGTAGTGCCTTTTATATAGAGATTTTATTCCATTTGATATACCACTGGCCACCAGGTGGCACCTAGGTGGCTCACAATAAAGAGAAGACAAGTCTTGTTCCAGTTGTGCATACCATTATAACATCAAGACTGGATTACTGTAATGCACTCTACACTGGTCTGACTACAAAGGGTTTGCAGCAGCTCCAACTGATTCAAAATGTTGCAGCAAGATTGAAAGGATGTTGTAAGCGACATGATCACATCATATCATTTTTGCAGAAACTTCCTGGCTACCAGTACAATACAGGGCTAAATTTAAAACTCTGTCTGATCTTCAAGGCCCTTAAGGGAGATAGCCCAGAGAACTTGAAGAACAGGATCACCCTCTGCACACCTCCAAGGACACTAAGGACCTCCCAAGGAGTATCCCTAGCCACACCCTCTCCAAAGGAATCACATGATGTGATAGCTACCACCAAGCCTTCTCCAGAGTAACTCCCACACTTTGGAATGCACTCCCTGAAAGGCTTTGCTTGACAAGACTATCTCTTCTTCAGGAAGCAGGTGAAAGCTTGGCTCTTCTCCCAAGCCTTTAATGGAAGAAGTAACTAACTTGCTTGTCACACATACAAGGTGTGAAACCAGCTTCATATGCTATAGCAGGACATGTTTATCCACTCCTACTCTAGCTAAGATAAAGTTCAAGCACCTTTCTGAACGGCAACTTTCTTTAAATTAATCTCCTTCTTTTCTTACTCCTGTTACTCTATCTTACCTATCTAAATGTTCCATCTTTCCTTATAACCTATGCTGTCTATTAAAATATTTGATTGAATATTGTGTTGACAGTGTAATGTAGGATACGTTGTATTGTTATTTGAATATTTTTAGTGCTGTAATTGGCTATTGCCTATGCTTGATTTGTTCTTGCTGTACACCGCCTTGAGTGAATTTCTTCAAAAAACGTAGTAAATAAATCCTAATAAATAAATAAGGGGCCCTTTTAGTAAAGCTTAGTGAAAGCTTAGCACGCGCTAATGAACATCAGTGTACGCTAAATGCTAAGAAGCCCACTATATACCTATGGGCTTTTTAGAATTTAGCGCATGCTAAGCTTTAGTTTAAGGGCCACTAAATATTGTTTTCTAATAAAAATAACAGGAATAAAATTACATTTTGTGAGTGCCATTAATAGTGCACATTCTTCCAAAAGACTGTGCGCTGTTGCACAATTGGCAAATAGAGTGCACTCTTTCTGAAAGAATGTACACTTTTTCCAAGACTGCACACTCATTCTGGAGGAGTGGCCTAGTGGTTAGGGTGGTGGACTTTGGTCCTGAGGAACTGAGTTCAATTCCCACTTCAGGCACGGGCAGCTCCTTGTGACTCTGGGCAAGTCACTTAACTCTCCATTGCCCCAGGTACAAATAAGTACCTGTATATAATATGTAAGCTGTGTTGAGCCTGCCATGAGTGGGAAAGCGCAGGGTACAAATGTAACAAAAAAAAACCCCACACAATCTTAGGGGTCCTTTTACCAAGCTGCGGGAAAAAGGACCCTTTTTACCTCAGTGGGTTAAAAGCCCCCAGACACATATGGCCATGGGGTAAGAGAATTCTTACCGCGTGACCATGCGACGGGGACCCCTTACTGCCACCCATTGAGGTGGCAATAAGGGCTCCTGCACTAACCCAGTGGTAACTGGGCAGCATGTGGCAATGCCCAGTTACTGCCAGGTTACCACCACACAAGCCATTTCCAGGGGGGGGTCCTTTTCCCCCCAAAATGGTGTGCGCTCTGGAGAGGACTACAGCTGGGAGCTGCGCTGGGCTTACTGCCGCTCTGTAAAAGGGCCCCTTAATGACAATGTTTCTGAAATGAGAAAAATACTAACCAAACCTGTCCCCCTTCCAAAACAAAATAAGCATGACCATAAATGAGACAGAAAATGACATGACACGAAAACATTTGGGCTGCACACACCTACACTAACCCCGATTCTATAAAAGTCGTCAAAACTTGCATATGCAAATTTAGGCACGCCCCTGATTTGCATGCACAACTTAATAGAATAATGAACCAATTCGTGCCAATAATTGGCTTTTTAACAAGCACTAATAAGATTTAATTAGGAATTACATGTGGACCGAGAAAGGGGGCATAGAAATGGGACTGTCATGGGAATTTCGCGGTGGATTGAGGGTGTGGTTCTGAGTTACGTGCACAATTATACAATAACAGTGCTCCATGTGTAAATTTAGGTGTAATCTAATTTAAAGGGACCATATATTACTTGTGTGGGGATTAAATCATTAACTAATATTCAGATTATTCCAAACACTTAATATCAAGTCATTTTTATATATAGGAATAATATTCTCACAGTGTACTCATTTATAAGTCCATCAAACTGAGTAGACGGGGATCTTCAGAATTTTAAACAGTGTCTACTCAGTTTGATGGACTTATAAATGAGTACACTGTGAGAATATTATTCCTATATATAAAAATGACTTGATATTGAGTGTTTGGGATAATCTGAATATTGGTTAATAAATTTAGGTGTAGGCATTTGCACCACATTTTCATTTACAGGCAAACTCTCTATTTAAACATTATTATTCTACAAACCGTGCTGAACATTAGGCGTGGTTTTTAGAATATCGCTTAAGTGATTTTTTGGCACTGGTTTTGTAGGTGCCATTTATAGAATTCACCCCTAAGGACTAGATTCTGTATATCATGCCTAAAAAATCAGCGCCAAAACAAAATACACCTAGGTGTATTCTATAAAGTATGCCTAAAATTAGGCGTACTTTATAGAATAAGCCTAAATTTCCATGTGGTTTATAGAACATGCTAAGTGGCCATCTGCGTGACTAAGTTAGTCACAGGCAGTTAAGCCAAATAAAACTTGGTGTAAATGCCAACACCTAAATTACGGACGGAAAGAATGTATTCTATAACAATGCGCATAGATTTTAGAAATGCCCATGAGCTGCCCATTCAAAGACCATGACCATGCCCCCTTTTTCAACTATGTGACTTAGAATTTACGTGCATCATGTTACAGAATACGTTTAGACTGTCCTGCGCGTAAATTCGAATTAATGCCAATGTACAAACCAGAGATGACAAGACTGTATCACCCCCAAAGAGTGAGATTAAAGATTATAAAGTGAAGTTTAAATCTAAAATAATTACATGTCAAAAATACTTTACAAATGGAAAAACAGCAGAAAATTATATTAGATTTCTTTGGTACCTCTGAAAACACATAGAGTGAATGCAGTATTAGGAAAAATTTCAAAGCTATTTGGCCAACAGTAGTTACATGGAGTGGAGGAGTGGCCTAGTGGTTAGAGCACTGCTCTTGCAATCCAGAGGTGGCCAATTCAAATCCTGCTGCTGCTCTTTGTGATCTTGGGCAAGTCACTTAACCCTCCATTGCCTCAGATACAAGCTTAGATTGTGAGCCCTTCTGGGATAGAGAAATATCCAGTGTACCTGAATGTAACTCACCTTGAGCTACTACTGAAAAAGGTGTGATCTAAATAAATAAATGGTTAAATTCTTCAGACTGAGAACTTCCTTTCCCTGAGCATGCCTCATCTAGTGGTATGCATCTCTACCTATCATCCTGAAGTTTGTGACAGCTTATTTTTCCCCAGAGCCTGCAGCCTCCCCCCCCCCCCCCCCCCCCCCATTTTCCATTGCTCTGCCTCACTTCCTCCCACCGGCTGGATCCTTCCCACAATCTTTGCTGCTAGTGACACTAGGAGCATACAGGGAAGGTTCACTCACACAGGAGGGTGGATTGGGGCATTACAGATAACTAATGTACAAGCCTTTTTAAAATTACCCACTGGGGAGGGGGGAGTAATTCTATAAGGAGTCCCCTAGCAAGAAAGTACATAAATGACCTTTTACAGAACACCAACTAATGACAATGATTTTATGGTACATACTTTGCCAACAGGGTGCAAGTAGTCAGAATGCACATCTACAAGTGTAAATTATAAAACATTATGGGACTGAAATTCAGCCCACAATATTCAGTGTTTTTTAAAACACCAGATGCCTTGGGTAAACAAGGACCAGATATTTGCTTGTATCTAGATACTGGCTGATACAGAATATCTGGCAATCAGCTCTGACCAGTATTTATTTATTTATTTATACTTTTTAAATTTACAAATCACAAGTAAATCAACTTGAGACAGGAAAATCCGCTAACATATTTAAACAGCTCAAAGGCTTCCATGAAATAACAAAAATAGCAAGAATAAATTTCTTTAGCATATTAAAGTCCACAATAAAGAGTCCAATTTTCCCAAAGACTGGAGATTAAAAAAAAGAAAGATAAATTTACAACATTAGAGATAGGAAAATAGATCGAGATTTTAGCGCTTACAGACTAGTTTAAATTTACTAAAGAGTTCTTTTTGATGTTATAAAGGAGCTCAGTTGAGAGGGATTAAAATACGCATACTTAACACACTGATAAGTTATCAAACACTTGCATGGATATTTAAGATAGAAGGTAGCTCCCAATTGGAGCGTCTCCTGTTTTAATTGCAAAAACTTTTGTCTACGCTTTTGCGTTTCTCTTGATAAATCAGGAAACACCCTAGTTTGTAAACCTCTAAAGGATTTTTTCTTTTTTTTTGAAAGAATTTTCTTAATATCCATACTTTATCAGAGGTCAACGCAACCGTAGCCACTAAAGTTGATGCGGTTATTAGTTCTGAATCAGAACTTTCAAGCAATGCTGTAACATCTAATGGTTGATTATTCAATAATTTCTCATCTTTTTTTCCTGAAATATAAAAAGCCTGGGAAATAGGAGGAATCTGTTCCTCATTAATATCTAACACTTCTTTAAAGTAGTTCTTTAACATCTCCCTTGGTGAAATCAGAGGTTGTAAAGGAAAATTAATAAACCGCAAATTGTTACTTCTCAAATGGTTTTCAAACAGCTCTGATTTTCTCCTTAGGTTAAATATATCTTTAATCATAGTCATTTGTAATGACTGAATCTGTTGAACTTCTTTCTCCAGGTTTTTGGTCTGCAATGTCACTGATTTAATTTCATTTTCCACTTCCTTCATTTTCCCATTCAACACAATAATTTCTTCGTCCATTTTCTTCATCTGGGGGCATAAAGCCTTCCCAAGTTCTGATATTAAATGCCACAGATTGTTTAGAGTTACTTCAGCAGGTTTTTTAAAGGAAAACATTTCTTCTGTCTCACTGTATTTCGATGCCTCCCTTCCATTCGCTCCTGCCACCTCCTCACTCGTTCTTTTTTCAGCGTGTGCAATTATAGTGGGGTTTGAAAGACTCCCCATGTCCTCCGAACAAGAACTTGTATTTGCCTCCCGTCTCACCATGCTCGCTAGCACTTCGGTTTGCGGGCCTGAGGGCACGGTCTTCGGTGAGCTGCTACACACTGGCTGGGGAGGCGGGTCTCTTCCGTTGGGGCTCAAAGAGACTTCCAGCCCATTGTCCTGCCCACTATCTCCAGGTGTGGGCTGGACATGCGGGGCCGCCTTCCGACGGCTGCTGGAATTTTTTAAAGGCACTTTGAAAGTTTGCATCTGTTGCTGACCATGAGTGCTTTTGAATATGATGTCTAGTGTGCCTGAATCTGGAAAAGCCCAGTACCAGAGTTAATGAATAAGATTTGGAGTCCAAGTGGCAAGCAGGAACCAGGAAGCAGGTATGGTGTCTGAAGAATAAGCAGAAGTTGAGTTAAATTGGCAAAAAGGAAATGAGCAGCTGAACTCCTACAATACTGTTATTCCAGTAACCTCTGACCTGAGATGACTTGATAAACTCTAGAGGAGACCTGATGGTATTGGTGTTAAGTACATCACCAGTGTAACCACATTAGAATAGACCCTCTTAACAGCATCTTTCTCATGCCATGTATGTTAACTCTTATCTGGTTTCATAATTTACCATGGGTTAAGGTGTTGGTATGCTCTTCCCAAACTCTGGATTGCATCTTGAATAGTTCTTGGACGCTTTCCTTCTAGTGTTCCATGTTGTGCATTCACAATGACTACAGTCCAAAGCAGTCTAGAAGTTATAACAATGGACTGTGAACCAGGAAAGCCAGGGTTCCAATCGTACACCTACCACTGACTCTTTGTGCTAGTGAGCAAGTCAGTTTGCTTTAGGTATACAATTAGAATATACACTCTTTGGGAAAGGGCCTTATTACATCTGAATATTTATTACCATTATGCAGTATTATGTATGTCTAATAGAGCTATAAAAATTATAAATATTATTAAGTCAAAAGGGGATTTGGTTCTTAAATGTATCCTTTCATGCTTTCCAAACTCTAAGACATGGTTGAAGGGGGTTTAAAGGTCTGTTGCTTGAGAGACATGTGTCCTGATGAAGATACACAGCTATGAAGTGTATTTGTGAGAGCTAGATACATCACAATAAGTGGTGCCTGGAGATCTTGGATAACATATAAATTAAAAAAGGTATCTACTCTCTCTCACCGAATCTCCAGAGTGGGAGTTCATATTTGAAGCAGCCATGAGTGGGAATCTTGGTAGGCATCCTGTGAAATGAGGCCTGTCCCAGGTTTCTTGCTCTTGTAGGGGTTACTCTGATTCCAGTGTTCAAAGGAGATAGACTAATCAAAATTAGGGCAAACTCCAGAGTGCTGTTACAAGAGTGGATAGCAGAAACTTCTTGTAGGTATATGGCCAGAGAAACCTTAATGGAGAACTGGTTGAGTGAGAGGGGTCTCATTCTAGTGCAGGGAGTCTACCCTGTGTATTCAAAAACTTCACGATTCACCAGTCAGTTTGAGATGCCAAAAAAAAATCAAAAGGCCCAAAAAACCTAAAAGATCCTTGACGAGTAGCCTGGTAAGAGTTTTGAAGTCAGAGGAAGCCCTTGCTGCTGCTGTTCTGTCTATACAACTGTTTGGATTTATGGAATAGCTAATTAATTGCCATTCAACAGGCAGCTGTCTCAAATCCTTTGTTTTTGGAACACAATCAAGTGTAGATGTGTCTGTGTTTTTTACATCTCAATGAAAGGTCTCCTGTGTGTTGAAGCAAGAATTCTCTTTCCCCTTTCTCCCTGCCCTCCCCCCAGTTGGAGGAGATCCTATGATCTCTGTAAGTTGTATGATGTCCCTGCAGCTTCATGGTGTGTACCCTTAGCTAGAGTAGGTAAGGAAAGGGGTTACAATGGTCTTGAAACACTGTTCAAAATTCAGAAGGAGAACATGGAATTGTTCTTTTCCAGGAAAGTAGTGACACTTCGGGATACCTTGTATTAAAACACTTATGATCAGGCCTGCTTTATTGGTGTTTGTGAGCTATCTGTGGGATCCTATCCTAAACAGCAGGCAACATTGATCTACAAACCCCTGAATTATTCCAGTAACGACATGTGGTTCTACTGGCAGGGGAAGTGGATGGGAAGTAGAGCATTCATGACTTCAGAAGGGGTCCAGGCTGGTTCTTGCAGAACATCTAATTGCCATCACAGGTGCCGCATCTGATTTGATATGATCTGGATTGGGGTGATTGGTTCTTTCATTACCTCCACAGGACCAGTACCCTTCATCATGTAGTAGAGGGCTTGATAGAATTTGTCAGGGACTGATTGGGGTATAATTGGTCTCTACCAGCAATAGTGTATCTGGATATGGAGAGGCAGGGAGTCTAAGGAGCATGTAGGAATCAGACAGAGTCCAGGAAGAAATGAGGAGCTGTGGAACCAGGCAAAGAATAAGTGAGAATCAAGAGCTGAATTACCAGGCAAGAAGTGAGCATCCAAGTGCCACAGTGCTTTATAGCTGCACCACTTTCTGGTGTTTACTGGTTTTGTGTATTCTAGACAATGAGGAATTAGTCCTTCTCTGAACCATTCATTCCTTCATGGGGCATGTCTGTATTCTATTCACAGTCAAAGTACCTCTGAGGAATCTACCTCCCATGTGATGTGTTGGCTCCTTATCTAAGGTTTTGCTTTCCAGTGCTACCAAATCAAACCTCAGTATTCCCTCCATCTGAGCAGTAGTGCTGGACCTTATTTTAAAATGTTCTTTCCATAAAACACAAAAGATCCTGTTTTCAAAATGGATATGTGTTTAGTGTAGACCTGAAATCTGAGAATAATTTTGAAAAATATGTCTCAAATGGGATTTGCGATTAACCCAGCCAGGAATTATGAAGTAAGGTAACTGTGATATTTGTAAATTAAAGTACTCTCTTACTTGAAAGGAACACACTTTTGCAGACTTGTATAACATCTGCTCTCTGAATTATTTAGAGAAAAATTAATATAAGGGTGTTCCTACATTGGACACTTGGACAGGATGTTATCTTCAGGGACTTGATGCATTCAAGGTTTCTAGTTCCATTCTAAGTTAAAAGCCAAGCTTGTAGTTCACAAGTTCAGTCTGGAAAAAACCATGGTGATGTCTGAGTTTTCAGAAATGCCTCAGACTATTTTTTATTTCTATTTTTTTTTACCTACAGTGACTTTGGGTAACCCACAAACGCTATCTGATTTGAAATTTGTGGTGGTAGAGATGAGTAGGAGCGGGAGGAGAGACGATACAGCTAAATACTTATGGAGATGTGAACAATATTGGATATACCATTGGGACACTATCCAGCTTATTTTCGAAGGAGAAGGGTGCCCATCTTCCGATACAAATCGGGAGATGGGCGTCCTTCTCCTAAGGGCGCCCAAATCGGCATAATTGAAAGCCGATTTTGGCTGTCCTCAACTGCTTTCCGTCGCAGGGATGGCCAAAGTTCAAGAGGGAGTGTCGGTAGTGTACTGAAGGTGGGACAGGGGCGTGGTTAACAGATGGGCGTCCTCGGACGATAATGGAAAAAAGAAGGGCGTCCCTGATGAGCATTTGGCCGACTTTACTTGGTCCCATTTTGTTCACGACCAAGACTCGAAAAGGTGCCCGAACTGACCAGATGACCACCGGAGGAAATCGGGGATCACCTCCCCTTACTCCCCCAGTGGTCACCAATCCCCTCCCACCCAAAAAAAAAAATTAAAAAACATTTTTTCCAGCCTCTATGTCAGCCTCAAATGTCATACCCAGCTCCATCACAGCAGTATGCAGGCCCTGGAGCAGTTTTTAGTGGGTACTGCAGTGCACTTCAGGCAGGTGGACCCAGGCCCATCCCCCCCTACCTGTTACACTTGTGGTGGTAAATGGGAGCCCTCCAAAACCCACCCAAAACCCACTGTACCCACATCTAGGTGCCCCCCGTTACCCTTTAAGGGCTATGGTAGTGTTGTACAGTTGTGGGTAGTGGGTTTTGGGGGGGCTCAGCACCCAAGGTAAGGGAGCTCTGCACCTAGGATCAATTTGTGAAGTCCACTGCAGTGCCCCCTAGGGTGCCTGGTTGGTGTCCTGGCATGTGAGAGGGGACCAGTGCACTACGAATGCTGGCTCCTCTCACAACCAAATGGCTTGGATTTGGCCGTTTTTGAGATGGCCGTCCTCGCTTTCCATTATCGGTGAAAACTGAGGTCGGCCATCTCTAAGGTCGGCGATCTCAACATTTCGGCCAACCTAAATGTTGAGATTTGGCCGTCCCTGACTCTATTATCGAAACAAAAGATGGACGCCCATCTTGTTTCGATAATACGGGATGCCCCACCCCTTCACCAGGGCACCCTTAAAGATGGGCGCCCAGTTCGATTATGCCCCTCCATGGGGTTCATTTTCAAAGCACTTAGACTTACAAAGTTCCATAGGTTCCTATGGAACTTTGTAAGTCTATGTTCTTAGAAAATATGCCTCGTGCACGGAACCTAACGGGTTAAATAGGGAGGTAGAGTGGTGTGCGTTCCTGTAAGGATTAAGCATTTAGTCACTGAGGATGATTTAAAGTTACACCCTGCACTTGGTCATGCTTCCCGGTAGATTTTAAATACAGGCTGTGACCATTTCCAGGTTGCTTCGCTGTTCTTTGAAAGATGAAAGAGTGAAGTAAAGTCCCATTCATTTTTGCTGTATGAGAATTTATTTGGACTGTTTTGGGATGTCTCTGTGGCCAGTCTATTAAGAATGCAGCCCCCCTATACATCCCAATGGCTTGTTTTTGTGCATTTTTCCCTTGGTCCTAAAAATTAGATGCACTGAGCACAAAAATGTATAGCAAATGGCCATTTTCAAAACAAAAAGTTGGATTTTTTTCTGGTTTGAAAATGGTCATGTGTGCTACTGGATTTTTGGATGTTTTTCCCAAAACATCCAAAATTGGATTTCGATGTCATATCAAAAATGCCCCTCATAGTGACATAATGGAGCAGTCCTGTCTCCATTGGCAGCCTGGAAGGAAAGCATCATTGTAGTATGACATGAAGTGGTCCTGCAGCTTGGAGCTACCCTCAGGTGTGCAGTATCCTCTTGCAGTTAAGATATACCTAAGGGACACATTACCAGCAAGTAAGGGTTAGGATGGTCATTATAATTGGTATTCAATCAGTAGGAATACAGAAGGTCTTTTACTGGTCCTTTCCTGGTTCTCTTCCTACCTCTCCCTCCGCACCTTTAGTGTTCACTCTGGTGGATCCTCTTCTACTTCTATCCCTCTGCCTGTCGGCGTACCTCAGGGTTCTGTTCTTGGTCCCCTCCTTTTTTCTATCTACACTTCTTCACTTGGTTCATTAATCTCATCCCATGACTTTTCCTACCATCTCTATGCTGATGACTCCCAAATCTACTTTTCTACCCCTGATATCTCACCTTGCATCCAAACCAAAGTTTCAGCGTGCTTGTCTGACATTGCTGTCTGGATGTCTCAATGCCACCTGAAATTAAATATGACCAAAACCGAGCTTCTCATTTTCCCCCCCAAACCCATCTCCCCACTCCCCCCGTTTTCTATTTCTGTTGATGGCTCTCTCATTCTCCCTGTCTCCTCAGCTCGAAACCTTGGGGTCATCTTTGACTCTTCTCTCTCCTTCTCTGCTCATATCCAGCAGATTGCCAAGACCTGTTGTTTCTTTCTTTACAACATCCGTAAAATCCGCCCCTTTCTTTCCGAGCACTCTACCAAAACCCTCATCCACACCCTTGTCACCTCTCGTTTAGACTACTGCAATCTGCTTCTTGCTGGCCTCCCACTTAGTCACCTCTCCCCTCTCCAGTCGGTTCAAAACTCTGCTGCCTGTCTCGTCTTCCGCCAGGGTCGCTTTACTCATACTACCCCCCTCTCCTCAAGACCCTTCACTGGCTCCCTATCCGTTTTCACATCCTGTTCAAACTTCTTCTACTAACCTATAAATGTACTCACTCTGCTGCTCCCCAGTATCTCTCCACACTCGTCCTTCCCTACACCCCTTCCCGTGCACTCCGCTCCATGGATAAATCCTTATCTGTTCCCTTCTCCACTACTGCCAACTCCAGACTTCGTGCCTTCTGTCTCGCTGCACCCTATGCCTCGAATAAACTTCCTGAGCCCCTGCGTCTTGCCCCATCCTTGGCCACCTTTAAATCTAGACTGAAAGCCCACCTCTTTAACATTGCTTTTGACTCGTAACCACTTGTAACCACTCGCCTCCACCTACCCTCCTCTCTTCCTTCCCGTTCACATTAATTGATTTGATTTGCGTACTTTATTTATTTTTTTTGTCTATTAGATTGTAAGCTCTTTGAGCAGGGACTGTCTTTCTTCTATGTTTGTGCAGCGCTGCGTACGCCTTGTAGCGCTATAGAAATGCTAAATAGTAGTAGTAGTAGTAGTAGTTTACTGAGCTGCGGTAGCATTTTAGTGCACTAATGATTAATACGTGCTAAATGTTAGAGACGCCCATATATTCCTATGGGTGTCTCATGTGTAGAATCATTAATGCATGCTAAAAACGCTAACATGGCTTAGTAAAAGACCCCCCACAGATAGCTGAGTGACTGGTGGACGTGAGGATCACTTTATTAATTGCATGTTGGTACAAAAATGATAGACCTCATGTGTCACCTAACTAGGATTTCAGACAGTGCTGGGGAAGAATAAGCTATCATGGTACACACGGGTACCAAAATCATATTTATTTATGTATTCATTCATGACATTTATTAGCCTGAAATAGACTCAAGTTCAATGTGGCTTACAAACAAACAATAAAGTGAATAAAACAAAATAATGTACCGAATATAACACAAATTACAACAAGTTCAAGAAGCAAATTAATACATGTGCAGTAAGTAATTAGGGATTTAGACTATCTCAAGAACAAAGAAATTAAGGGTGGATAGGTGAGAGCATAATTAGGCAGGACTTGATGGAAACAAGATTAAGAAATTAAGATTATGAGGGTGCAAGATGGAATTTCTGGAAGCCAAATATAGACCTTTATATAGAAAATTGAAATTTAGAACGTCTTTTCATGTACTAACTTATTCTGGACAAAAAAATTTAATTTTGTCATTGTAAGGCATTGGAACTTGCTTCCTAATTTATGACTAGAACAGAATCATCTGAAGTTTTGTAAATTATTAAAAACTTGGCTGTTTAACAAATACTTACATTATTAGATAGATATCTGATGTTAGTGATATTTAGTTTTTCATTATTATTAACTTTTGTGGATCCTTTTCTGTGAAGTGTTCTGAGCTACTTGCTTAGACACTTATATAAAATCTGTTGTGTTATGTTACGTTTTGTTATTTTATATCTCTGGGGCAGCATTCTCAGAAATGCTAAATAGTAGTAGTAGTAGTAGTAGTTTACTGAGCTGCGGTAGCATTTTAGTGCACTAATGATTAATACGTGCTAAATGTTAGAGACGCCCATATATTCCTATGGGTGTCTCATGTGTAGAATCATTAATGCATGCTAAAAACGCTAACATGGCTTAGTAAAAGACCCCCCACAGATAGCTGAGTGACTGGTGGACGTGCATTCCACACACAGAACCCTAGTGAGCCTATTTGGGCAGGTAAACAACTCATGTACATGAATGTAAATCACTTTGAACTCAGATTTGGAAAAGGTGAGTAGTAAATGTAAAATCTAAATCCAAGCAGGCATAGCTCTGGAGTCTCTATGCATTGATAAGATGTTGGCTCACGGAAGACGAATTTGCTTTGCTTAGGCAACAGAGAAATGTTGCCCAGTTCCTAACAAATCTAAGGTATGATTCCTTTTAGCTCTACACAGGAGCATTAAATTTACAGTAAAAGCAAAAACAAACAAAAAACCCACAAAACAAAAAACAAAAAAAACCCCAACCTGTTTCATTCAGTAAGATGTCTAATAGAGTTTTGCTCAAGACACATTCTCTAGGAATTCTGACAAATTTCTGAGTTTTCTGCTGGAATTGATAACAGTCTACTCTCTTGTTTAATTATCCCTTATGTGCTCTAATCAAAAGCACATCCATTGAGAAGAATTTCTTCCAGGGAGCCTGGTAATCTAACAAGCTATTCAACTCTTGCTTTGGAAGAAAATGTTTTCCATAAATACTTTTCCACTGACACACTAGATATATCACTAGCCATACATGGTGCATAATTGCTGTGTGAAACAGGTTCTCATTTGGTTCATGCAGACTCTCCCTTATCAGTTAAAGATGCGCCAGTGTTGTTCTTGGCGCCTTCATGAATTCTCCTTATGAGAATAATATATAGAAACTAATGCTTGCTTGGTGGTTTTAACTCTGAGTCAGTGCACTGCTGTGAGATTGCCACACACACATAAGAGTTCATGATAATATAGACCCATGGGTAGGTTACAAAAAATACATCCAAACTCTTTTCATGACCCATCAAGCACTGTGTCATTGCAAAGAATTAAATATAACACTGATTACCAGTGCTTTTCAGTGTGTCTGATTTTTAAATTCTCTATGTATTGAAATATAAACTTATACAATTGAAATATAATTGTTAAGAGGAAATGGTATGTTCACATAGTCCAGAGAGAAAAAGAATTGCCTCTCTGTTTATTAACCCTCAGATACAGAATGCATAACACAGGGGGGGTATGCTTACTAAGGTGCGTTAGCGTTTTTAACGCGCCTGTAAATTTAAGGCATGTTAAACGCTAACTTGTCTTTACATTTCTGTGGATGTGTTAGTGTTTAACACGCATACACCATTTACGCACATTAAAAATGCTAACATGGGGGTCACGTGATGACTGCTTCCTGAGTAGCAGCGGGAAGGGAGAGCTCCCCAGATTTCTTTGAAAAATCGGCTAAAAAATCAGAAGATTTTACACCCCGAAGATCAGCAAGAGTGACGGAAGGGGTAGAGAACAAAAAGAAAGCATCGGAGGAAAAGCTGGGCGAGGGACTGGTCGGTATGCCCACAAGAAATCAGGGTGGCCCAAAAAATAAAGCCGCACCAGCGTGGAAAGCAAGTAAGATGGCGCTGACTCCTGAGCATGCAACCGGCGTGGAGAAAAGTGCGGGTGACTGGGCCAGAGAAATATCATCGACGGTAACAGCGGCGCTGGAAGACCGCCTAAATAAAATTCACTCCGCAGTCGAAGAAATTAATGAAAAATTCGACGCACAGTCAAACAGACTAACGGAAGTGGAGAGTCGCGTAATGGTGCAGGAGGAAACAACGCAAAGTTTGGCAGCCCAGATTGTAACCCTGCAAAAAGAAGCGGCGGTGCTTAAAGAACAAGTGGAAGAGCAGGAAAATCGAACTCGCCGCAACAACTTACGGGTGGTGGGTTTGCCCGAAACGGTAAAAGATGCAGACCTGTATACATTCTTTAGTGAGTGGCTGCCAACACAACTGGGCCTTGCCGGGAGAGAGGGAGCCTGGCAATGTGACCGGGCACACAGAATCGGAGCCCGAAGGGAAGGAGAAGGGAAACCCAGAACAGCAATCGCGCATTATATCAACTGGCGAGAAAAGGAAGCCCTGCTGAAACAAAGCCGTTCGGGACATTCACAGCTGCAGTATGAGGGGCAAAAAATCTTGATGTTTAACGACTACTCCTCCTCAGTGGCGCAACTGAGAAGAGCAATGGCCCCCACATGCACCCAACTGTATCACAAGGGCATCAGATTCTCGCTCCTTTTTCCAGCAAAATTGAGAGTGTGGCATGGAGGGAAGACTTTGGTGTTCTCGGGACCGTCGGAAGCCAAGATGTTTATGGATGGCTTAAATATGGAGATTCCACGAGAGCAAAATCAGTGAAAGAGGCGTTTATATAGTGGAAGAGAATGAATGGACGTTGCTCCGATTTGGGTTACAAACAGTTTCAACAAGGCCTAGTTGGAAGGGCCTGGCAAGGATGCCTGGTGATTCTCTGATGCAGAGCAGCTCAGCGGGGACCACAGACTAGTCACAGGTCAACTTTTCATGGAGTTAACCATGAAGGGGATGGGGAAGCACGCTGCCGATCTGGTGCGGGCATACAACAGACGTTATGTTGGTGACACACTGAGGAGAAGATTACCCCATTTATATATTAACAATCCGTTGATGCAGTGGGTTGACTCCTACACAACAGATGGAGATATCAGAATCGTGAGACTTGAAGCTGCAGAGTCATTGGAAGTTCACAAGAACACTATGTATCCGGCTGTTTGGTTTGTTTAGATTGCTGTGGGGGTTTAATTTAATTAGCTAAGGGGTGGGAGCAAGGGTAAAGAATGAGGGGGGTTCTTTAATGATTGCTTCCTGCTGTTTGACGAAGGAAAGGGGAAGGTTTGATGAGGAGGATGTTTCTGTTGGTTTATAGGGGAGAGGGAGAGGGGATGGTCAAGGGGGCAAATGGGATCTATGAGCATCGAGGGGGAGGGGTGGGTAAAGGGGGGAGGGGAGGGGAAGTACAGGGGGAAGGGGTAGGGGGGGCTAGTCTGCAGGGTAAGTGCAAGGGATGTCAATTCTTCAGTGAGATAGCTCAGGGGATAATGGCTTCTGGAGGGCCCGGCTGGGAGGTCCTCTGGGAGGTAAGTCTAGGTTCTATGGGGTACATAGGCAAATGCATATGGGATGGTTAATCTAAAGATTATATCTTTGAATGTGGATGGCATTCATTCTCCAGTCAAACGCACCAAAATATTATCTTGGATAAGAAGGGAGGGTGCGGACATCGCCTTTCTTCAGGAAACGCATTTGTCTAGCTTAGAACATGAGAAATTGAAGAGGGGGTGGGTGGGAGAAGTGGTATATTCTTCCTTTACAAGCAGGAAACGGGGAGTGGCCGTACTTATCCACAAACAACTACCTCTAAACATTCATAAAGTGTTACAGGATAAGGAGGGCAGATATGTCATCGTCATGGGAGAACTTTGGGGACAGAAATTGAGTTTTGGTAATATCTATGGTCCTAATGTGTATAATCATAAATTTTTTTCAGATATCGTAGCAAGGGTGGCTGCTTATCCGGAGTACCAATTGATCCTGGGAGGGGATTTTAATTTCCTGGCAGACCCCACTATCGATTGTAAACCAGTAAAGCCAAAAAGTAAGGGCTGGCAACAAAAGGGGATAAATTTCTTGACATATCATTTAGAGCTAGTGGACATTTGGAGAACACTACACCCTCAGGAGATAGATTTTACATTTTTCTCTAACCCACACAACACATATTCCAGATTAGATTATTTTCTTATATCACTGTCCTTGTTCCCGATAGTGAAGACGGCGCATATACTTGATACCACATTGTCTGACCATTCGGCTATACTGTATCATTATCCCTGGCATACACAGCAGGAGGTAAGGAGAGGGTGTGGAGGTTTCCCCCTTTTTTGTATAGGGATGTCAAATTTAGAACCTATTTGACAGAGAAATGGGATGAGTATCAACAGTTTAACGATACTCCGGAGGTGAACCCAACTATATTCTGGGAGGCTGCTAAGGCAGTGATGAGGGGTCATGTTTTGGCTTACACCGCTGGAAAAAAGAAAAAAACGGAAGAGGAATTGCTAAGGCTTTCCACTGAATACCAGACAGTTCGCAGACAGCATATGGGAAGCGTAACCATAGAGCATAAGGAAAAGCTGATGGAGTTACGGAAACACATTGATCAACTGCTTAACACGCGGGCTGAGCGAGATATTTATTATCAAAGATTTAAACTGTTCCAGTGGGGAAATAAGGCTGGGAGGCTCTTGGCTAACTTAGTGAAACCCTACAGAAAGAGACAGGTTGTGACCTCAATTCGGGATGGGGAAGGCCGTTTGTATCATCAGGAGGCCCAAATACAGAGCCAATTTGTACAATACTACAAATCTCTATATGCTGAGCGGGAGCTAGACACAGGACAGAGGGATTCCTTTTTTGAGCATCTTCAGATGCCCACATTCACAGATGATCAAGTGCAAAGGTTGAGCGCCCCTATAACACCGCATGAGGTATGCCAGGGAATAAAGGCGCTGAAATTAACTAAAGCTCCAGGCCCGGATGGCTACGGCCCAGAATACTATAAAATGTTAATGGAGAAGGTGTCTGGACCCCTGGCGGGTATGTTTAATAGTTTGACCGAGGGGGCTGACAGAGGGCAAAACAACCCAAACCTTGCACATATTATATTATTACCTAAACAAGGAAAAGACCCTGGGCAAGTGGGATCTTATCGGCCAATTTCATTATTAAATCAAGATGTAAAGCTCCTAGCAGCAATATTGGCGAAAAGAATGAATCTATCTTTAGCTGGGATCATCCAGGAAGATCAGGTAGGCTTTGTACCTGGCCGATATGCCTCAATGAATCTCATTAGAGCACTGGCGGCAATACATACCTACAAAGGAACCGGAGGGAGAGAAGCCATAGCTGGTTTAGACATGGAAAAGGCCTTTGACAGTATATCGTGGCAGTATTTATTTTGGGTGATGGAAAAATTTGGGATAAGAGGTAGATTTATTGAATGGGTTGGGAATTTATATGCCAAACCTAAAGCCAGGCTCATGATCAATGATTCATTAACAGACAGCTTTGATTTACAGAGGGGAACGAGACAGGGGTGCCCTTTGTCACCGCTTCTGTTTCTTCTAGCTATTGAACCCTTGGCGATAAAAATCAGACAGCGCGATAAGATTAGGGGGCTTCAGGTGGGGGGGAAGGAGATCCGAATAAATTTATTCGCAGATGATATCTTGCTTTACTTGCAGGATGCTTCTATCCACCTGGACCAGGCACTCCTTTTAGTAAGGGACTTCTGAGGGATATCAGGCCTGAAAGTAAACTGTGATAAATCGGAATTACTTCTATTATCAGACGGTTCGCACAGCATGGGGCATGGGAACTTTCCTATCCCGCCAGTGAAACAGTCCATGCGATATTTAGGTATACATTTGAGCACTAATGTACAAGTGGTGTATAAAAAAATATACTGGACCATATAGATAAGATTAAACAACTATGCGAGAGATGGAAAGATCTCCCACTATCCCTGTATGGAAGAGTAGCATTGGTTAAGATGGTCATGCTGCCGAAACTATTATACCCAATTCAAGCAATGCCCATTTGGATTAAAAGGCGGGATGAAAGGTCCTTCAGATCAATCATTCGATCCTTTATATGGAGACAAAAGAGAGCTAGAATAGGACACTATGTGCTGATACGCAACAAGGAAAAGGGAGGGCTCAACTTACCTGATATTCGTCTGTACAATGTGGCAGCATTAATGCGCTTTATCTTTGAGGGTATTGGTGGACAGGCAAAATTTACGCCGACTCAATGGTGGGAGGGTTGGTGTTCACCACATACATTTATAAACTTAATACACACGCCTCCAGGGTTGGGCACAATTGCAAACAGACAGTATAGCTTTCTGTCTCCAATATGCTCAGCCTGGAAATGGTGGAGAAGCAGGCAAGCAAAAAGCCCGAGGGCATCGCCCTTCCTAAAGATGGTGGGATTAGTGGATTTCCCGGCAGGCATGGGACCTTCAATATTTAGAAGATGGGCAGAGAGTGGTTGTATGACATGGGGGGATTTAGTATCTCCAGACAGTAACACTTTTCTATCTTTTGCACAGGTGAAAGAGAGATGGGGAGTCCCTAATTGTCATATGCTACAATACATGCAAGCCCGGCACTACTGGCAGACGGTGTGGGGGAAGTATGGGGATCAATGGTCATACGGTACTCTGGATAGGAGGATACTAGGTTTGCCCCCTGAAGGAAATAAATTGTCTAACTGGTATAAGATGGTGAAGCTGACTATACCAGCAGTGAGAGAGGATAGTGTGGTTTCTAGATGGAATAGGGACTTGGGCACACAGTACACCCAGACCCAATGTAATGATTTTTTTGTGATTTTAGCTGAAATGGTTAAATCTGCGGAATGGCAGGAAACCCAATTTAAATTACTACATAGGACCTATATTACCAGAGAGAGAGGGATAATAATGAAATTATGGGATTCGGATCAATGTACCAAATGTCAGGCCAGTGTGGGTACCTATTTGCATACTTTTCTGGAGTGTCCTAAGCCGACCCTGTGGAATGAGATCTTTAAGATACAAAATAAGGTGCTTCAAACCACAGTAGTTTGGTCTCCCCAATCCTTAATGCTGGGAGATCAGACAGACCTGATTGAGCAGGGGCTTTCTCAACCACAAAGGAGATTCTTGTATATGACGGCATTGGCAGCTAAAAAAGTAATACTGCAGTTTTGGACGAGTGTGGAACCGGTGCCGTATCGCTGCTGGCTGAACAAAATATTAGAATTGGCACAGCATGAGAATTTATTATATAAACACTCGCCACTCACAGATAATAGGCAATACGCACAATTGTGGCAGAAACTTGAAGAATTGATATTACATAATGCTTCAGGGGGGGACTAATTTCACTTGCAGACGGGTAGGGAGGGAGGAAGGGAAGGGGGGGGGGGTTTGGAGGGATGGGCAGGAGAGAAGGGACATATTTGGATGCTACTTTTCTTTTTTTCCCTTTGAATGGTATAACATATAGGGAATTGATGGGGGGATAACACAGTTGGGAGGGGGGGGGGGAAATAATAAAAAAAGTCAGTGCAGTCCTGAGTGAGGGAGGGGACTTGCACATCTTTATTCAGAGTATAAATGTTGTTCAACGCACTGGTGTTACTTTTTGTATATAAATGAACAGAGCACATGGTTGTACTGCACTGATGCTAATAAAGATAATTCAAAAAAAAAAAAATGCTAACATGCCCATAGCGCCATGTAGTAAACATAGTGGAAAGAATTGCATCTATAAGGAACTATGGGGTCCTTTTACTAAGCTATGGTAAAAAGTGGCCTGCGGTAGTGCAGGTGCGTGTTTTGGGAGCGTGCCGGGCCATTTTGACCATGTCCGCAAAAAAAGGGCTTTTTTTTTAATTGGACGGGAAAAGGGCATGCGGTAAATTCAAGAAAGCATACCACACTAATCCATCCTAAATGCCAGCTAAGAAAATTTACACTTGGATCCACACAACACACAACTTTTAGTCCCTAATTGTCCAAACTAATTTTGATATGATTTAAATCTTAATATTACTGATTGTCCAAACAAATGTTTCACGATAGACGATTAATCCAATATCTCTTATTTGCTGTTATACAATGAATTTTAGTACATGAATACCTAATCCTCTCTGTCTACTATACCTCAACTATGTATTTCTTTTTTTTTTCCGGAATTGGTACTCACCATTACCGAACAATGTAAGCCACATTGAGCCTGCAAATAGGTGGGAAAATGTGAGATACAAATGCTACAAATAAATAAATAAAATAAATCTGAAATGAGCATGCACCTAAAATTGGCCTGAGCTCTTAATGCCACTCATAGACCTATGGGTAAGGGCTCACATGCTACATGCGTGGTGGCCAGTTGGCATGCACCAACTGCTGATTACCGCCGGAAACGCATGTGGGAGGAAATCAATAAATAAATCATCAAGGCATTATGGGTGTTCGGCAAATCTGAAATCACCACCGGGGGGGGGGGGGGGGGGGGATGGTAGCCTGGCAGTAGTCTCATTTTGGCATGCGCTACACTTGCATAGAGCCTAACACGCCTTTGTAAAAGGGTCCCTAAACATCTAAATTCCTCAAATAATAGTATTCATACCACATAATGCAGTTTTAACCAGAGAAATACCTTTATGTTATAGTTAACTCCCCCCACCCCCACCAGTATAGACACACACATACACTGGACCATTAGGTAGGGGAGACCACAAAAGGGTGAATATTCAGTTCCTGTGGTCAATGACATTTTTTTAAATGCCAACCGTTGCTTAAAATCTGTATTGTGTTCCTATATGGATAAATAGTGATGCTGAATATACCAATTTGTTACTGACCGCTGGTGAAGGACAATTCCACGATCTAGCTGCTCACATTACTGGTGCAAATGTTTAGAATGGCATATATAGGCGTAAATGCAAAAATTCTGCCTATGTGCTATTCTGCAAATACCTGCTTAACTTGCATAGCATGTTTTATTTGCGAGGGGGTAGATAGATGGTGGGACATAGGTGGGGCTTCTGCTTACATTTTGGGCTTAATTTCTTTGAATTTAAAGACAGAAACAGAGAAAATGTTGGCAGATAAAGAATATATGGCATATCCAGTCTGCCTATCCATATCATCTACTATTCCCTCCTCTCCCTTACAGATCTTATGTGCTTATCCCATGCTGTCTTGAATTCAAATACAGTCTTCGTCTCCACCACCTCTATCGGGAGGCCATTTGATGCATCCACTATTATTTGATAAAGAAGTAGTCAGGGCCGCGGAGAGACTGAGCCGGGCCTGGGGTAGGGCCGCCGCTGGACCCGTCCCCCGCCCTCCCCAGGATCATCGCCGCCACTGCCACCCCCCATGGATTGTCGCAGCTGCTGCCCTGCCTGACCACCACAGTCCGCCGCAACTGTAATACCTTGGCTGGTGGGGATCCCAAGACCCTCCAGCAGAAGACTCTTCCTCCGGCACTGCTCTCTGCCATATGGCCTGCCCCTGCGGCTGCTTTTTCCCTCAGGTCGTGCATGCTCGGTTTCAAAACCGAGCATGCACGGCCTAAGGGGAAATCAGTCGCTTGGAAAGCAGACTGTGAAGAAGAGTAGAACTGGAGGAAGATCTCTGCTGGCAGGGCCAACCACCAGCCTGCTGTGTCTGCTCCTCCAGGTCCTTCTCAGCCTGGGAGCAATTTGTGAAGTCCACTGCAGTGCCCCCTAGGGTGCCCGGTTTGTGTCCTGGCATGTCAGGGGGACCAGTGCACTACAAATGCTGGCTCCTCCCATGACCAAAGGGCTTGGATTTGGCCATTTTTGAGATAGACATCTTTGGTTTCCATTATCGGTGAAAACCAAGGTCGGCGATCTCAACATTTAGGTTGACCATCTCTAAGTTTGACCCAAATGTTGAGATTTGGCCGTCCCCGACCGTATTATCGAAACAAAAGATGGACGCCCATCTTGTTCCAATAATGCAGGTTTCCCCGCCCTTTCACGGCACCGTCCTTAGAGATGAGTGCCCTTATAGATGGGCGCCCCTGTTCGATTATGCCCCTCCACGTTGCTTTCATTGGCTTACAATAAGCTCCTTTTGAGTATTCTCACATAGTTGTCCTGTGATAAATTCAGTCCCTATATCTCCAAACACTCATTAAGCAAAGAAGGGAATCAACATCTGTTCAGATTCCATCAAGTGGCCCTGCACTTTGAACAAGAAAAATTACTAGGTTGTATGTTCACTTAGTAATTCAAAGACCACAGTAATTAGGGATCTGATAGTAAAGCAAAACTCAGATCTCTGTTGCAAGACAGAATCTTGGCTTCACTCCAATGATTTACTAACATGAAGAGAATGAAGCCCTCTGGGATTTTCAATTTTATCCCAGCTTGATAGTCAAAGGAAAAGAGAAGTAGTAATGGCTGTTTATGAAAAGCTAGCAACAGTCTAGATTGAGCTCCCTACAATTAAAGAAATAGCACTTCAATTAAATTGGAAAAATAGAAAAATTTAGCCATTGATTTGTTACATCAGTCTATGCCAAGGTTTACATTCCATGACTAGAAAGTATATCACCCAAATAAGGGAAAATGTTGCCAACCAAATATAGGAAGACCACCTGGGTGTAGTCCATTCCCATTCTACTCAGGGTAGACCCCTGGGACTCTGCTGGGGTGGTTGTAGTCCAGGGTAGAGACTACGTGGGAGGTGGCAGGGACAGACTAACCCAGTCCTGAAAGGTGAGGAGTGGAATACTAATTGGAGAAAACTGTGGATATCTAATATTGACCTGAACACTGATCTACATACCTATTTGTATATTTGGACTGGCAAAAAATTGGGACTATTTTAAAGCCCAGGAGAAGGAAAACTGGACTCCACAGCTCTCAGGGCTGGGAGGGTGGTGGTGGAGGGAGGGAGAACTGAGACCCTCTAGACCCAGAGTAGGTTTTTAGAAATGGACCCTTTTCACCCTGGGAAGCAAAGGGGCCTGTTAAGAGGACCCAGGAGACCTAGGAAATTGAGTGCAACCTTTTTTGATTTCAGCTTACACTTTGATAAGCAGTGGATGGGGGATTCAGTTTACAGTTTGGTAAACAGTGCTCTGGATTTTGGCTCACACAGGTAAATAGTAGATTCAGTTTATAGTTCAGTAAACAGTGCTCTGCATTTCAGCTTACACCTCAGTAAGCACTAGATGGTGAGTTCAGCTTGTATTTTGGCAAGCAGTGTTCAGATCTCAGCTTACACTTTCATAAGCAGTGGATGGTGATTTCAACTTGCATTTCAGCAAGCGGTGCCTTGTGGTTTTGGTTTGTTCTTTAGTAAATGGCGTATGGCGGGAAACCCTCAGTCTACACTGTTGGTAGGCAGTGTGGTTCACAAAGTCCCTAAGGAGAAAGAAAATGGCTGTTTGCCATTGCTCTTACTAATGATTACTGAAATCTGTGCTTATTTGAACTTGTTCTTGTATTAGATTTTAATATGCCTATAGTGAAAAATAAAAAAAAAATGTCAACTAAGAGTTTTCTAAGATGTCAGCTACACTAAGGGGCCTTTTTACTAAGCTGTGGTAAAAAGTGGTCTACGTTAGTGTGGGCACGTGAAATTGGCGTGCGCTGGGCCATTTTTACCGCAGTGGGTAAAAAGGCCCTTTTAAAATGGGGCAATAAATGGCTGTGCACTAATATTAAAAGTAGCACACAGCTATTTACTGCTCGAGTCCTTATTGCTACCTGTTTACTTGGCGATAAGGGCTGATATGCTATTCAAACAGTAATCATGCAGCACTCTTCAATGTGGCCACGCTACTGATTACTGCCAGGAATGCCCCTGCAGTAGAAAATAGAAAATTACTTTCTACCATGAAGTGGCGTACCTAGGCTGGCTGACACCCGGGGTGGATCGCCAATGCGCCCCCCCGGGTGCAGCGCAGCCCCCCAGTGAAATTACACCCCCCAGGTGCAGTGCAGCCCCCCTCCCGGCGAAATTACACCCCCCCCGGGTGCAGTGGAACCCCCCCTCCAGGTGCATTTTTACCTGCTGGGGGGGGGGGGGTGCCGCGCACCTGTCGGCTCAGAGTCCGCTCGTTCCCTGCTGCTCCCTCTGCCCCGGAACAGGAAATAACCTGTTCCGCGCAGAGGGAGCAGCAGAGAGGGAACGAGCGGACTCGGCCAACAGGTGCACGGCACCCCCCCCAGCGGCGTGCACCCGGAGCGGACCGCCCCCACCCCCCCCCTTGGTACGCCACTGCTACCGTGGGATACAGCTCACACCAACTACGGAATTACCGCCAGGTGCCCACGCTACCCCAGCAGCACTGTCAATTTAGCACGTGCTACCCGCGCATTAGCCGTATCGCAGCTTAGTAAAAGTTTGCAGAATGGGTTGATAGTCCAACACGTGCTAAAGGTCAAGAGTTAGACAAGGTCCTTACTTGTCTTACTTGTAATATGAGCACTAACAAATTTGTGGCTGAAATAATGAAAATTGTGCCTGTAGTGTGATCAAACTACTGTTTTTAATTTCCTTTTCCATTTCTGGGTTTACTGAGCTTTCAACTTGACTCGGATCATAAAATCATTCAAAAAAAAAAGATCTAACTAATGAAAGACGGTGTGAGACCTTGAAACAATACTCAACGCCAATTTAGGAATTGTTTATGAGCAAGCTGTTAGATAAAGTGGGACATAATCGAAAGGCGCTGGCGAAATCGATGGTCGGCCATCTTCGGGGCCAGCGCTGAAATACGCTTGGTGCCGGCCAAATTGCTCGCCGGGTTTAGAATAGGATCGCCGGTGGATCGCCGGGTTTAGATGAGATGACTGGCTTCGTTTTCCAGCCATAATGGAAACCGGACCCGGCCATCTCAAACCCAGCGAAATGCAAGGCATTTGGCTGTGGGAGGAGCCAGCATTTGTAGTGCACTGGCCCCCCCTGACATGCCAGGACACCAACCGGTCACCCTAGGGGGCACTTAAAAAATCTTAAAAAGAAAACAAAATTAGCTTCCAGGTGCATAACACCCTTTCCTTATGTGCTAAGCCCCTCAAATCCCCCCCAAAACCCACTGCCCACAAGTCTACACCATTACCATAGCCCTAAGGGGTGAAGGGGGGCACCTACACGTGGGTACAGTGGGTTTTGGGGTTTTTTGGAGGGCTCAACATTAACCACACAAGTGAAACAGGTGGGGGGGGGGGGGGTGGGCCTGGGTCCACCTGCCTAAAGTGCAGTGCACCCACTAAAAACTACTCCAGGGAACTGCATACTGCTGTCAGGGAGCTGGGTATGACATTTGAGGCTGGCATACAGGTTGGCAAAAAATGTTTTAATTTTTTTTGTGTGTGTGTGGGAGGGAGTTGGTGACCACTGGGGGAGTAAGGGGAGGTGATCCCCGCTTCCCTCCGGTGGTCATCTGGTCAGTTGGGGCTCTTTTTTGGGACTTGGTCCTAAAAATACATGGACCAAGTCCGGGCAGCGAAATGCTCGTTCGAGCCGGCCTTTTTTTTTTCATAATAAGGTGAAGCCAGCCATTTTGAAACCCCGCCTCGCCCCCTTCCCGCCTTCGGTACCCTACCAACACGCCCCCTTGAAGGTTGGCCGGCGCCGCAACGAAAAATCAATTGGGGCCTGCCAAAATCGACTTTAGATAATACCGATTTAGCCAGGACTGAGAGATCGCCAGCGATCTCCCAATTTGTGTCGGAAGATCGCCAGCGATCCCTTTTGAAAATAAGCCTGAAAGTGGCTCCAAATTGTTTTTGAAAGAGAAAAACGTCCGAAAAGTGTCATAAAGCAGCATTTGAACGAATTTCTTCTCAAAATGTCCAAATTGGCAATAATGTGGATTTGCGCATGCATCTTGCTAAGCGCTATTCTGTAAAGATCCTGCGCAAATCTTATAGTGAGCAATTCAAAAGTGGGTGTTTCTATGAGAGGGACATGGGTGGGTCAGGATCGTTCACTAAAGATGTGCACAGTACTTCTAAATACCGTGGATCTGCACCTAACTTACATGCCAAAATTTGCACCAGGTTTCAGTTGGTGTAAATCCTTTGCACCCAAAGTTTGGCATGGAAATCGACTCTAAGTGCTATTCTATAAATGGCACACAACTCGGAGTGCCGTTTATAGGATAGTGCTCCACATGGATTTTTTTCAGCGCCATTTACTGAATCTAGTCCTAAGCAGCATATAATTGCACATGCAAAGTTGTACATGAGAGTAGTTGGAAGTCAGACTTTCATATATAATTGCAGGTATTTATTTGTGGAAGGGGCCAAGTGATGTTGCTGTTTTTCTGCATGTGTACTTACCAGCCTCCATAAAATGTATTCTACAAAAGGCTCCATGTTTGGCAAAACCTTCTGTAGAATACTGGAGGAACTGTGAACATTTCAACCTGGATGTCCTAATTCCTACTTCACAACGTACGCAAAATAGAGTTTAAATCACTCAAAGACGGTAATGCTAGGGGTCAGAAGACCACAAAAGCAGTCTATCTGCCCCAAGTTTCAGGGGCCCTTTTACAAAGCGTCGGTAAGCTCAATGCGGGCTTACTGTAAGTTAACCTGGAACTACTGCCTGCCCAACGCGGCTGCTGTCAGTAGTTCCAGCTTGAGCGTGTGCCATTTCTGGTGCACCATAAATTTTTAAAAATTTGATAGCGCAGTGCTAACCCGTCAGTAATCGGGCATCACAGTGTGCTGCCCAGTTACTGCTGGGTTACCATGGGAGCCCTTACCGCCATCTCAATGGGTGGCGGTAAGTGCTTCCCCCTGCATGACCACACGGTAAGAGCAATCTTACCACATGGCCATTTTTTAAGGTATTTGTTTTTTACCTGCTATGGTAAAAAGGGCCATGGTGCGCAGGAAAAATGGCCCCTGCTGCCTCTGCAGGGGTTTTTTCCCCACAGCTTAGTAAAAGGGCCTGTCAGTTAGGTAAGGAAATGCTGACCCCAAATGATGAGGTTAAAGTTTTGGGAGTTGGCTAGGTTTGTATATTGCTATGCTCAAACAGATCAGTAATACTGTTAGAAGATGTTTTCCCCAGCTGTGGCACATGAAATATTTTCATCCCTATTTTGGAAAAAAAACTTTGTTCACTGGCACATGGTTTAGTTATAGCTTGTTTCCACTACTCTAAGCCTCCTTGTACAGAGCTGCCTAAAAACAGTTTTATAGACTTAGCTGATACAAAATACAGCAGTACCTGTTGTTACTGGTGCTAAGCTTATGGATCCTTTCACCCCAGTACTCAAATCCTTACACTGGTTCTCTATAAATATAGGAACTGGCTTTAAGGTTTTGTTTCTGCTTCAAAAAATTATTCAAGCAAAACACAGAACAAGTCTCCACAAACAACACGAAGCAAACCAACACAGTGGGGAAGACAATGCAGCAAATGGAAGATGCTTAACAGTCTTCCATTGCAATTTGGTATGACTTGACTTGGGCCGTGTTTCAGCTGAAGTATTTGCATCAAGACAGGAGTCTGCAATATAAGATTAAAATATTAAAATGATGAACAAAAAAACATCAATAAATTAAAGACTATTCCTTCAACCAGAACTTCACAAATACATCTACAACAAAAATTATTTGCATCCATATATCCCTCCCTCTCTCCTCCTCCCCCTCCCCCTCTCGCTCTGCTTTCTCTGTTCACTAGTATTTATTGTCTTTATCACAGAATTAGGATTGGGATTGTTTCATTATTAAATCCTAAGAATATTTATAGTTTCATTGTTAGCTCATATTATGGTTGTTATGTTCACCACTTTTGAAGACTTTTCATCATTAAGGGCTTCTTTTACAAAGCCGCATGGCAAATGAGAGGAAGCCCACAGGAACTGAATGGGTTTCCTCTCATTTGCTGTGCAGGAATCACTAGTGCAGCTTTGTAAAAGAAGCCCTAAGTAAAGCTGATACATATTTGAGTTCATATTTGTGTGGTTGGTTTTAGCGATGGGTTTAAACTTGTTTCTTGGCGGTGTTATTTGTGCTGCATTTCAATATATGAACCTATAGTTGTTCTGTGACGTCACATGGCACCTAAAATACATAAAAATATTGAACATCCTCCTGTACGTCCGATCGTATCGACACGAGATTCTGTTTTAGAACCTTTATCAATATTGCTTGATCGATGTCTACAACCTTTTGTACACGATATTAAATCTTTTATACAAGAAACTACCCAAATGTTAAATATCATTCAAGAATTTCAATTCCCTCCTGAGAACATTATTATGGCCACATTGGACGTATGGGCTTTATATACAAATATTCCTCAGGAGTCAGCTTTGATGCTCATTGAATCTGTCTTAAGTAAGAGAACTATGCCAACACGAATACCCACATATCTACTGATGGAGATGGCCACTTTGGTGATACAAAAAAAACTATTTTTATTTTGATGGTACCTTCTTTGAACAATTCCATGGGGTGGCCATGTGAGCCACGGCAGCTCCAGCAATAGCAACATTGTACATGGCTAATTTTGAAGAGACTCAATTATATGCGAGTGTTTGGTTTAAGAAAATAAAACTGTGGAAACGATTTTTGGACGATATTTTCTTTATATGGGTTGGATCAGAAGATGAATTAACGACATTTCATGGCTGGCTGAATCAATTGGATCGGAATTTGTCTTTTGAGCTCCATTTCTCAAGCCACACTATGAAGTTTCTGGATATTAAGATTAATATAACATCTACTGGTTTTAGCACAACCTTATACAGGAAAAATACTGATCGCAATAACTATTTAAATTTTCATAGTTACCATCCCACTAAATTGAAGGCAAGCCTCCCCATTAGTCAGTTTCTCCGCTTGCGAAGAATTTGTTCAACAAATGATGAATTTAAACAACAAGCTTTGATTTTGACTCAACGATTTACATCTCGTGGTTACCCAAAAAAGATAATTAGAAAAGCGTATTTACGTGCTAAATACGCAAATAAAGCTTTGTTGCTTCAGTATAAACGATCCATTAACAACGATAAACCAGTTTGCGTAATACCTTATTCTCATGCTTCGGAAGCATTGACTGAAGCTATACATAGACATTGGCATGTTTTACAACTAAATGACAGGTTTAAGGAACACCCAATTACAGCTCTGCAAAGGGGGAAGAACGTGGGTGAACTTGTTAAATATCACTTCAATAGGAGGAATACACTCAATGTTGCTGATCATGGTTGCTGTGGCACATGCCAATGGTGTTCTTTATCTATAGTAGGGAACAATTGGATTGCTCCTATTAATAAATATAAGATCAAAGCGCAATATAAAACTGATTGCAACACGAGAAACTCAGTATATATCATTCAGTTCCCATGTGATAAAATATATGTTGGGAGAAGTAGTAGACCTATAAGAATCAGATTGAATGAGCATAAATCAAAGATTAACACACAATCAGCTGAAGCTCCTATCGTCCACGATTGGTTGGAAAAACAACATACACATGGATTTGCGATGGAGAATTATTGACGTAGTTATCCCTAATGAATTAGGAGGCAACATTGAATCCATTTTAAATTATAAAGAACAGAATTGGATATTCAAATTAAAATCCATCGAGCCTTATGGATTGAATAGGGAAATTGAATGGCAAACATTACTGTGATAGTGTCATCATTGAAAGTAACTGTGATTGGTTGGCCGAATCACCTGATAGTCTTTAAATAGTAAAAAAACGCCGCGGCCATACTGGAGGCTGGCGATTAAGGAAACCTACTCAGATATGAGAGAGTAAGGTAATAGACCTGTTGTTGAATGGTTAAGATGTATTTATAAAATTTACATTATCAAGATAAACATCATAAACGTTATTTTTTTAGGGGCATTCAGCCTTGATAAAGCCTAGTTGGCGAAACATGTGTCGGTGTGGAGCCCTAGACGATGACTGGCAGAAGTCATAAAGACTTGGGTGTGGAGCCCTAGTTGACGAGTGGCAGAAGTCTTAAAGACTTGAAGCTTTAGTTGAAACAAAGCTAAGTACAACGGATTTTTCTTTTCCATTTAAAAAGTTAAAATTAAAAAAAAAAAAGTTATTGATATCTGACCAATGACGAGAGGCATATAAGTTTGATCTCTAGATGTTTAATAACATCAAAGTGAAAGCTTAACATCAACAATACCTCTGAGGTCTACTAAAATAAGAATGATTATGCATGAGAAATAATATACAGTATTATTAGTCAGAGACTGATTGGGGAAACGCTATTAAAGAATGCCACTTTAAAAGTGTAGTGTGAGCATGCGCAGCGTTTTTTGCTTCAGCAGAAGAGAACAGCTGGAGATCTGTTTCAGTAAGGCTTTTCCTGGTCAACATCTTTATTTTAAATCTTGACATTTTGTAAAATTGCAGGTTCATAGTCTATATTACATTACATATAATTCTTATATGCAGCTCAAGCCAAAACTAGGTCAAAGCAGCTTACAATGAAAAAAACAAAGTAAGACAATTCCCTAGAAGAATACAAGTTAAAAACAATAAAGAGAATAATTCCTGAAAAAGCACAGTATACTGTACATGTTAAACAAATTTACAAAATAAACATGATTTCATTAATTTTTGAAAGTTTATAACTAGATTGACTGTGTATATATAAAAATAACTAATTCCACCACTTAGTACATAAGTACATAAGTAGTGCCATACTGGGAAAGACCAAAGGTCCATCTAGCCCAGCATCCTGTCACCGACAGTGGCCAATCCAGGTCAAGGGCACCTGGCACGCTCCCCAAACGTAAAAACATTCCAGACAAGTTATACCTAAAAATGCGGAATTTTTCCAAGTCCATTTAATAGCGGTCTATGGACTTGTCCTTTAGGAATCTATCTAACCCCTTTTAAAACTCCGTCAAGCTAACCGCCCGTACCACGTTCTCCGGCAACGAATTCCAGAGTCTAATTACACGTTGGGTGAAGAAACATTTTCTCCGATTCGTTTTAAATTTACCACACTGTAGCTTCAACTCATGCCCTCTAGTCCTAGTATTTTTGGATAGCGTGAACAGTCGCTTCACATCCACCCGATCCATTCCACTCATTATTTTATACACTTCTATCATATCTCCCCTCAGCCGTCTCTTCTCCAAGCTAAAAAGCCCTAGCCTTCTCAGCCTCTCTTCATAGGAAAGTCGTCCCATCCCCACTATCATTTTCGTCGCCCTTCGCTGTACCTTTTCCAATTCTACTATATCTTTTTTGAGATACGGAGACCAGTACTGAACACAATACTCCAGGTGCGGTCGCACCATGGAGCGATACAACGGCATTATAACATCCGCACACCTGGACTCCATACCCTTCCTAATAACACCCAACATTCTATTCGCTTTCCTAGCCGCAGCAGCACACTGAGCAGAAGGTTTCAGCGTATCATCGACGACGACACCCAGATCCCTTTCTTGATCCGTAACTCCTAACGCGGAACCTTGCAAGACGTAGCTATAATTCGGGTTCCTCTTACCCACATGCATCACTTTGCACTTGTCAACATTGAACTTCATCTGCCACTTGCACGCCCAATCTCCCAGTCTCGCAAGGTCCTCCTGTAATCGTTCACATTCCTCCTGCGACTTGACGACCCTGAATAATTTTGTGTCATCGGCGAATTTAATTACCTCACTAGTTATTCCCATCTCTAGGTCATTTATAAATACATTAAAAAGCAACGGACCCAGCACAGACCCCTGCGGGACCCCACTAACTACCCTCCTCCACTGAGAATACTGGCCACGCAATCCTACTCTCTGCTTCCTATCTTTCAACCAGTTCTTAATCCATAATAATACCCTACCTCCGATTCCATGACTCTGCAATTTCTTCAGGAATCTTTCGTGCGGCACTTTGTCAAACGCCTTCTGAAAATCCAGATATACAATATCAACCGGCTCCCCATTGTCCACATGTTTGCTTACCCCCTCAAAAAAATGCATTAGATTGGTGAGGCAAGACTTCCCTTCACTAAATCCGTGCTGACTTTGTCTCATCAGTCCATGTTTTTGTATATGCTCTGCAATTTTATTCTTAATAATAGCCTCCACCATCTTGCCCGGCACCGACGTCAGACTCACCGGTCTATAATTTCCCGGATCTCCTCTGGAACCCTTCTTAAAAATCGGAGTAACATTGGCTACCCTCCAGTCTTCCGGTACTACACTCGATTTTAGGGACAGATTGCATATTTCTAACAGTAGCTCCGCAAGTTCATTTTTTAGTTCTATTAATACTCTGGGATGAATACCATCAGGTCCCGGTGATTTACTACTCTTCAGCTTGCTGAACTGACCCATTACATCCTCCAAGGTTACAGAGAATTCGTTTAGTTTCTCCGACTCCCCCGCTTCAAATATTCTTTCCGGCACCGGTGTCCCCCCCAAATCCTCCTCGGTGAAGACCGAAGCAAAGAATTCATTTAATTTCTCCGCTACGGCTTTGTCCTCCCTGATCGCCCCTTTAACACCATTTTCGTCCAGCGGCCCAACCGACTCTTTGGCCGGTTTCCTGCTTTTAATGTATCTAAAAAAATTTTTACTATGTATTTTTGCTTCCAACGCTAATTTCTTCTCAAAGTCCTTTTTTGCCCTCCTTATCTCCGCTTTGCATTTGGCTTGGCATTCCTTATGATCTATCCTGTTACTTTCAGTTGGTTCTCTTCTCCACTTTCTGAAGGATTGTTTTTTGGCTCTAATGACTTCCTTTATCTTACTGTTTAGCCACGCCGGCTGACGTTTAGTCTTTTTTCCCTTTTTTCTAATACGTGGAATATATTTGTCCTGAACCTCCAGGATGGTGTTTTTAAACAGCATCCACGCCTGACGCAAGTTTTTTACTCTGCGAGCTGCTCCTTTCAGTCTTTTTTTCACCATTTTTCTCATTTTGTCGTAATCACCTTTTCTATAGTTAAACGCTAGCGTACTTGATTTCCTAGTTTCACTTCCTTCAATGCCAATATCAAAACCGATCATATTATGATCACTGTTATCAAGCGGCCCTCGTACCGTTACCCCCTGCACTAGATCATGAGCACCACTAAGGACTAAGTCTAGTATTTTTCCTTCTCTTGTCGGCTCCTGAACTAGCTGTTCCATGAAGCTGTCCTTGATTTCATCAAGAAATCTTATGTCCCTTGCGTGTACAGATGTTACATTAACCCAGTCTATATGCGGGTAATTGAAATCCCCCATTATTATTGTGTTGCCCAGTTTGTTTGCGTCCCTGATTTCCTTTAACATTTCCGTAATTTGATATGGAAAGGTCTGTTCTAACTCTTTCTTGTAAATAACCCCTTATGATGGATATTGAAACTTCAAAAAGTGCCTTAAATTGATCTTGTAATTCTTATCACGCACAATAACAAGAGGCGCCATATATTGCGGTGTTTGACACTGAAGTATCAGAAAGGCAAAGCAACATGGATTAAATATTGAGTGGTATTTATTGGAAGATCATAACATAAGCTTTTGGTGGGAATCACATTTTGATCATGGGTTACATGCTGTGACAAAATGCCTAGCCACCTGCCTGGGGTTACACTGCGGCCACTTAGAGGGTCTATCCCCAGCACAGCTCAGGTCCACCTGAGCATTTCTTCCTGGCAAAGACTGGTGTAAATACTCATGCCCAACTAATGACAGGTGTGCAAATGCAGGTATTCTGTAGAATTGCGCCTTAATTCTAGGAACGAAACAGCTTGAGAATCTGAAGGTGGACAAAGCTATGGGGCTGGATGGGATACATCCAAGAATATTGAGGGAGCTCAGGGAGGTCCTGGCGGGACCTCTTAAAGATTTATTTAATAGATCTTTAGAGATGGGAGAGGTTCCACGAGATTGGAGATGAGCGGATGTGGTCCCTCTTCACAAAAGTGGAGACAAGGAAGAAGTGGGAAGCTACAGACTGGTAAGTGAGTCTTCTAATGGGGGTTTGGCCTCGTATGACTTAGTTGTCTTTAAATTAATTAATTAGTTGGTTTAAATGAGTCTGTTTATAATGGCATTCCTTTCAATTATTTTATGTATTTATTTTTTAAATCTGTAAACCTCTTAGACCCACTTGTTTGGAATGTGTAGTATAGCAAGTTTTTAATAAATATATTTTTTTAAAAACATAAACAAAGTTCCACTGAGAACACTGATGTCTTTCTTCCAGTAATTCGTATTTAACATCCTGCTTTGTCACTGGTGAAAATTCTGTTAGCAGTCTGATGGACTTTTATTGCCAAAAGTAGATTCCTATCTTCCCTTCTCCTACCACCCATGCAGTCTGTGGCAACGGACCATTTCAATACTGTTTTTTGGAACAGAGGTGCTCTCCCAAGAAATATGGATGCTTACATATTGCAGGTGCAGTTGGTTATCTAGGCATCGAGCCCATTGCATTCTTAATCTGTTTCAGCATATTTCTCATCCTATCAAGTATTTATTTCTTCACTTCAGGAAAAAGAACAGAATTTACTGAACTCATTTGCAGTCAGCATTAAAGGAACCCTTGTCAATCATCAAATATATTGCATTAAATCTAAAGTAACTGCCATAAATCATTGCGTTTTATTCTGTCATTCTTCCTTTTCACTTTTTTTGTGAGTTAAGCAAGCAAAGGCCAAAAAGGTACAGATGAATTAAAGTTCTATGCTGAGATTTGATAGCCCGTTAATGACATTTTGGTCAGAGAACTGGATAGCTCCATTCCTTCCATGATATACAAGTTCAGGGTAGGATTTTGCTATATGAATCATTAACTGTACCTCTCTATAGAAGCAGTTGTGTCAGTTACTGTTGCCTCATTTGTTCAATAAACCAAGTAGATTTCCTAAGAGATCATTTGTCTCTGGTGATTTTATTAATGTGTGTAGTATTATAGTGGTTAGTAAGCCATATAAATCTGCATTTTTCTTCAGTGTATTATACATAGCTACAGTCTATTTATGGGGGAGAAATTACTTAAATGAAAAAATTATTGTTTTGTAATACAGTCATAGCTAAAAGGCCTTTTGCCTTCCTACAGCACCATTTTGCATAGAGAGATTTTTCTTGCTGTAGTTGGGTAGCAGCAGGCATGCTCTGATGCAGTCTTATGTATATTTTTAACATGGGTGTTGTGTGGCACTAAGAGAGAGAGAGACAACATGTGAGATGACAGTGGCAACCCAATAGACTGCATAGTAAAGCTAACTGGTACACCTGCTACCATGGGTTGTGTTAGTGCCTGCTGCTGTCACTTAGCTAGCAGTTATCATTCTGATTCTGACTCAAAATAGGCCAATGAGCTAGAAACATAGAAACAGAGAAAAGCGTAGGCAGATAATGATCATATGACCTATCCAGCCTTCCCATCCATACCATCTACACTCCCTATCACTCCCTTAAAGATCCTATATACTTGTCCCAAGCTCTCTTGAATTTAGATACTGTTTTCATCTCCACCACTTCCATGGGGAGGCTGTTCCACAAATCTACCACCCTTTCTGTCCAATGTGCATGAAAAAGGAGTGGGACTTGGGTGTGATCTTAAGGTGGCTAAACAGGTAGAAAAGGCAATGGCGAAAGCTAGAAGGATGCTTGGGTGCATAGGGAAAGGATTGGCCAGTAGGAAAAGAGAGGTGATGATGCCCTTGAATAAGATTCTGGTGAGACCTCATTGAGGGGCCCTTTTACTAAAGCATGCCCAAAAGTAGCCTGCACTGGTGTAGGCGCGTGTTTTGAACACATGCTGGTCCATTTCCTGAGCGCGTCTAGAAAAAGGGGATTTTTTTTAATGTTACGGAAAATGGACATGCGGCAAAATATAAACCAACGTACATCCATTTTCAGCCTGAGACCTTAACGCCACCCATTAACTTAGCAGTAAGGTCTCACACACTAACCAGGTAGTAAGCGTCCAGCACACGCCAACTGCCGATTACTACCGTGTAAGTGTCCCGTTGTAGAAAATAGAAAATATTTTCTACCGCATGTTTTGGGCAAAAAACGTACCAAAAATGGAATTACCACCCGGGGCACGCAGTAGCTGGGCAGTAGTGCCAATCTGACATGCGTTGGATGCGCATAGGCACTTGCGCCTTAGTAAAAGGGCCCCTTATAATATAGTGTACAATTCTGAAGACTGCACCTTCAAAAACATATAAACAGGATGGAGTCAGTCAAGAGGGCAGCCACAAAAATGGTCAGTGGTCTTTGTCATAAAGCAGACAGACTTAAATATCTCAATTGAGCGGGACTTGGGGGGTGATTGTGCCTGACGACCTTAAAGCTTTCAAACAGGTAGAAAAAGCGACGGCCAAAGCCAGAAGGATGCTTGGGTGCATAAAGAGAGGCATGACCAGCAGGAAAAAGGAGGTGATAGTGCCGCTGTATAAGTCTCTGATGAGGTCTCATTTCGAGTACTACGTGCAGTTCTGGAAACTGCACCTATGGAAAGATATAAACAGGATGGAGTCGGTCCAGAGGGCGGCTATGAAATTAGTAAGCGGTCTTGAATGCAAAAATGATAGAGACAGGCTTATGAACCTCAACATGTATACACTGGAAGAGAGGAGGGAGAGAGGAGACATGATAGAAACGTTTAAATATCTCAAGGGCGTTTATATACAGGAAGAGAGCCTTTTTCAAATGAAGGAGAGCTCTGGAATGAGGGGACATATGACAAAGTTAAGAGGGAACAGGCTTAGGAGCAACCTGAGGAAGTATTATTTCATAGAAAGGGTTGTGGATGCGTGGAATGCCCTCCCGGTGGAGGTGGTGGAGTCGAGGACTGTTCCAGAATTTAAAAAGGCATGGGATAAGCATGTGGGATCGCTTAGGAACAGGAAGAATTAGGGGTTACAGAGGATGGGCAGACTGGATGGGTCATATGGTCTTTATCTGCCGTCATGTTTCTATGTTTCTAATATGTATACTTTGATAGAAAGGCAGGAGAGAGCAGATATGATAAAACAAACTGACACTCCCAAATACTTTGATTGCGACGCATACTCCTATGCCTCTAAAGTTCATGTTTTTCATTTTGATTATCATGAAGTTTATTTCCTTAAGTTCACCATGATCACATACTTTGAGCTGTGACCCCTGAGGAAGACACAACAGCTGAAACACGGACCGTGTCGGGTCTAAGTGATTCATGTGATTTTTAAGGAGAATAAAATCTTTGGAAGATATTGGACTTCTGCTCGTTTCTTTGGAATATCCCTCCACCCTTTTTGCTGTTTGTCAGGTATGTTTAAATACCTACATGGCATAAATGCACAGGAGGCAAGTCCCATTCAATTGAAAGGAAGCTCTGGAATGAAGGGACATTTATTTTATTTATTTATTGGGATTTATTAACTGCCTTTATGAAGAGATTCACCCAAGGTGATGTACAGTGGGACATAGGATGAAGGTGAAAGGGGACAGACTCAGAAGTAACCTGAGGAAATACTTCCTCACAGAAAGGGATGTTAATTTGTGCAATGGCCTCCCAGTGGAAGTGGTGGAGATGAAAACTATCTGAATTCAAGAAAGCTTGGGACAAGTACAAAGGATCTCTAAGGAAGAGGAAGGAATGGTAAAAGGCATGGATGGGCAGACTGGATAGGGCAAATGGTCTTGTATCTGCCTTCATTTTTCTCTGTTTCTAAGTTTATAGCTACACAAGCTTTTAGCGCCTCCTAAATAGGAAGCGGTAAGTGTTCCCTGTCAATTTTTTTTCAGTTAGGCACACTAATGCCAACATTAGCATATGACCTGAAAGCTAATTAATTCAAATTACCCTGTTTCCTGGGCATGTTAGAAATAGGCTTATTGTGTGCGAAAGTCCCATGTTAGCACACACTAAGGGCCGGATTCTACATAAGGTGTGGTGAGTAGAGCGCATTAAATTGTGCACGAGGATAATTTACTAATGCTACTCAATTGGGTATCAAGCCAATCAGTGATGATAATTAGCCGATAACAACCAATTATCATCACTAATTATCAATAATTGGAATTTACAAGTGCTTCTTTTTAGGTGTACTCTAAAAAGAAACACATAAATTCCAACACGTGTAGCTGAAAAGGGGGAATGACCATGGGAGGAGTGTACATGTGTTGGGGGCATCAATCAAATTTACACGCGTTGTTATAGAATTCAGGGGAACGCACGTATATTTATGTGCAGGTATTTACACCAGGTTTTCAGTGGCATAAATGGCCACATCTAAATGCGCTATTCTGTAATCTATGTCTTAGTGTAGATATGATTTACAGAATAGCGCTATGCACGTTATTCTGATACACCTACATTTTAGACGCCACTTACAGAAACTGGCCCAAAGATCATTTACTAGCGCACTTCAGTGGATATACAACTTAGGGGTCCTTTTACTAAGGTGTACTGAAAAATGGCCTGTGCTGTTCTAGGTGTGTGTACTGGACAAGCACAGGTCCATTTTTCAGCGTTCCTGCAAAAAAGGCCTTTTTTTGCCTGAAGATGGACGTGCGACAAAATTAAAATTGGCACACGTCCATTTTGAGCCTGAGACCTGACCACCACCCACTGAATTAGCGGTAAGGTCTCATGCGTTAACTGGGTGGTAATTGTTAGCACATGTACACTGCCGATTACAGCCTGGTTAGCGCCATGTGGTAGAAAATTTTAAAAAATTTCTGCCGCATGTATTGGACACGCGTAAAAAGTGGAATTACTGCCCAGGGCTCATGGTAGCCAGGTGGTAGTTCCAAACTGACGTGCATTGGACGCGCATAGGCGCCTATGTGCCTTAGTAAAAGGGCTCCTTAATGTCTTCATTCCAGTTATTAACTCAAATTTAACGATGTTATGATCACTGTTGTCAAGTGGACCCAACACTGTTAGTTCTTGTGCATATTAAGGGGCCCTTTTACTAAGCTGTGGTAAAAAGTGGCCTGTCAAATTGGCGCGTGCTAGGCCATTTTTTTTACCATGGCGGGTAAAATGGTCTTTTTAAAAAATGGGGCAGTAAATGGCCATGCACTAATATTAAAAGTGGCATGCGGCTATTTACTGCCTGAGCCCTTATTGCCACAAGTTTACTTGACGGTAAGGGCTCACGCACTTCGTGTGCAGTAATCAGGCAGCATGCGGCAATGTGGCCACACTGCCGATTACTGCCAGGAACACTCCCGCGGTAGAAGATAGAAAATGATTTTCTACCGCAGAAAACAGAACATGCTAATTTCAGAATTACCGCCAGGTGCTCATGCTACCCCGGTGTTAATGTCGATTTGGCGTTCGTTAGCCGCAGAGCCCTACTGCAGCTTTGTAAATGGATCCCTATCTTTGCAAATACTGTACACTCTTAGAAGCACATGAAAAACAAGATATGCCTTTTTTTCCTTGTTTTCATTTGTTAATGACAAGCAATGATATAGGATATCTCATTGACATTTCCCATGTCATTGCAAACCACAGCCCGTGCTTACAATTTAAACATCTTTCAATTTTTCTATTCACAGAGGAGACCTTTTACTAAGGCACATAGGCGCCTACGTGCATTCAACGCGCATCAATTTGGAACTACCGCCTGGCTATCGCGTGCCCTGGGCGGTAATTCCATTTTTACGTGCATCCGATACACATGGCAGAAAATATTTTTTATTTTCTTCTACGTGGCGCTAACTGAGCGGTAATTGGCAGTGTATGTGCGCTAACAATTACCACCCGGTTAACGCATCAGACTTTACTGCTAAGTCAATGGGTGGTAGTAAGGTCTGAGGCCCAAAATGGACACGTGCCAATTTTAATTTTGCCACACGTCCATTTTCGGTCAAAAAAAGAGGCCTTTTTTGTAGGTGCACTGAAAAATGGACCTGCATGCGTCCGATACACATGCCTACAACAGCGAAGGCCATTTTTCAGCGCACCTTAGTAAAAGGAACTCAGAATGTAGGATCAGTTATATTTCATTTATGTTCAAAATGTATTCAATTGTCATGTCATTTATGAGCATGAAAATACTGTTTGTTGGTGGTAGAATCTTTTGTTATCTACATAGTTATTTGGAGTAATAAAAATGTATTTGATTTTCAAGCTTATGGTACAGCTTCTCTGCAACAGTGATGTCACCATACAGCAGGATACAGGTTAAACGTTTTGTTTATGCTCTCTTTGAAAAATGAAATAGAGAAAAAGAAAAATAGTGCAGTCATTGTGTATATACAGCATTGCTACATGTTGCTTGAACAAGAGTAAATTTACTGAAGAGGTCATAAAAGCAATGAGTGGGGAGTTCTTTCAGTGCTACCTGTGTCTATAAGTCTCAAGTCAATATACTAGAAATAGTTTTGCAACAGAGTAATAATGTATACTATAAAATTTAGTATACTATAAAATTTCAGCTAACTTCTGACCTTCATGTCCTAGATGTGGTCATATTTCACTTTGTAGTTTCTCATGCCTGATTATTACTACTACTACTACTACTACTACTATTTAGCATTTCTATAGCGCTACAAGGCGTACGCAATTAAGATTGTGAGTAAATAGAAAAATGTCCTTCCTAATCTAATTAAAATGAATATGTCAATTATTAGCATGCAAATCAAAATAATGGGCCTGTTTTACCAAACCGTGCTAGCAATCCCCGGTGCGGCAATGCTGACAAAGCCCATTCACCTTGAATTAGCTTTATTGGCATTGCTGCGAGAGAACCGCTAGTTTCACACACGTGCTAGAACTACTGCAATATGAAAGAAAACTCAATCTGAAGGAATGTAGCAGTCTACAGATTATCACATTATTCTACCAAATCTTTCATTCCAGACAAGCGATTCTTTGAATTATGTATTTGTAAAATGTGCTCTTTCAAGTCGTCTGTCTTCTGAAAGATGTGCACTTCTTCCTTGACAAGAAATATCGAGACCATGTGTACTGCCACTCAACTTGCCAGGAAACAGCATGCCTGCTAGCATCGGAAAAAATTAGTAATCTCCTGTGCTATTTCTTCCTTAAAGAAAATCTTGGCTTCCAAATATTCAAAACATGTCATGTCCTTATAATGTGGTACCATGGGAGCTCTATTGAAAAGAAGTTCCTTCTGTTAGGTATGACTCTAATACTTATTTTGCCCATATTCTCTAGTGTACAAATCATCACTTCTTCAACGCAGAAGAGAGCAAGAGAACAACGTGACCAGAAGATTAAGGAACAATTTCAACTGCTAAAGCACTGTAAATTCAGAAAGAATAATGGTAGTAATCTGCAGATACTGTACTGGAACAGTAATTCAAGTTGTCATCATATGGAAGACTCCCTTTATACACACACACACGTGTAATTTATATCTGAAGTAAACCTCCAAGGAGGGTTAACTGGTGATCCATGACTATGTTCGTATGAAGAAAACTTATTATTAGGAATTATTCTCTCTCAGGAAAGTATATGGAAGGGGGAAAGTTGCTAACCACATCCCTCTCATAAGCCAAATTTCTGACTATGTACACGGTGTTATGGGAAGTCCTACATATACCAAGGTTCTTCCGGGCGGAGGGAGAGGAAGCAAGGACAGAAATTTATACAATATAGATATTTGTTGAAAATAATTTTTGATGAACAATGAATGGGTTATACACCAACATTATTAGTGCTCAGCATTATGAGAGAATAGCAGCAGTTTTATTTTTTCTAGAACATTTCTACTGTATATGGAAATAGTTTGAGACAAGATTTTCAGTGCAGAACTTAGCATTCAATTTCTTTCCTTTTCTAAATGGGATTCTTACAGTGCATGAAGAAATGAGGTACGTAAACATACATTCTTTAACTTGGTTTACCGTGTGGTCTAACTTTTTTACTTTACTTTGTTTCTTATGCGTCACCATTATTCCCATAAGAGTTCAATGCGACATCCATTAAGAAGTCAAGCAAATATGACATTTAAAAAAAAAACATTAAAGGGGGCGTGTCAAGATGGCACCGTGAGCGGTGGTGTTAGAAGCGAGCTCCTGCCTACTAACTGCTGAAATTCGATTTAATTACCTGCTTTGAGATATGCCGCATACCAAACGCAAAGGGACGATTCGGGGGGTTCCCCTACACCCTGCGACGTCCACGCCGGCAAGTGGAGGTTTGGAGCACTTCTTCCCTGCACTGTCCCGAAGAAGCGGAGTGGAGTCCTTAGCGGGAGGGACCGGTGAAGCGATCCCCCCGCAGGAAACAGAAATATCTCTCTCCCCGCCTTTCTCTACGATGCCTCCTTGCCCTGCAACAGCCTTGAGCGGGACGGGGTTTCTCTCGGAACCCGGAAAGGGTGATCTCGAGGAGCTCAGAGGGGAGTCCAACTCTGTAAGAACATCAGCAGCTGCAGGAGAGACGGAGGTGAGCCTGGGTAAGATCTGGCTGAAGTTACTGGAAATAGAAAAAACCCTGAGACAATCTTCGGATGAGGTAAAGACTCTGAGTTTGAATGTGCAGGAAGTGAAAAACTCTTTAGATATGGCAAAACAAGATTTTTCTTCTGAGATTGATGCCTTACAGAGAGAGACAAAGCAAACTGATGATTTTAAAATGGCTGTGATAAACGATAATATGGAAATTAGAAGAAAATTGGAACAAGTAGAGAACTTTAATAGGAGATTAAATCTCCGAATATTGAATTTTCCTAGAATATTGGGAGTATCCCCAAACGATATGTTCCAGAGATACTTAAAAGAAAACTTAAATTTTCCCCAAGAAGTATTTCCTCCTTTGAACAAGATTTATTACATACCAAGCACGATGAAAAAGGTTGGGACAGAGAATTCAATAGATCTACAAAATGTCACAGCCATTTTGGAGCAAACAATTGAAGAACCATCTGAAAGAGGGACGTTGATAATTTCTTTTGTATTTCAACAGGATTTAAATGCAGTAATGCGTCTTTACTTTAAATCAACTAACCGTGTGTTTGTTGGCCAGAAGATCTGGCTTTATCCGGATGTAACTAAGTTTACTCAAGAAAAACGTAAAACGTTTCTGTCTATGAGGTCAAAAGTTTTGGAATTGGGAGGTTCTTTCCTCCTGGCCTATCCCTGTAAATGTGTCATCAGGTTAAATCAAGTTAAATATATATATTATTTGCCTGATCAGCTTCAGACCTTCCTAGACAATAAACAACGATAGAGTTGAGATATATATGGGACTGACAGAACCATATTAATTTTTATTTACATATTATGATTGTGTTATCTTCACTAATTCCTATCCCCCTATTATTGAGGTCTAAGGAAGCCAAACTTTGTCTATATTAGGACGTTTTGGACAATTATAATTTTCCTGTATTATTATTTAATGGCTGTATTACACTTTTGCAGTATGATCATTTCTGTAATAAGTATATAAAACTAATAAAAATTATGAACATAAAAAAAAACAAAAAAAAAACATTAAAGATAAAATAAAAACAATTGGAATAATGAATAAGCATCTTCTTTTCAAACCTTTCCTAAAACATATTTCCTAAATAAATGTGCCTTCAAAGATTTCTGAAACAAATCATAAGATGGTATTATAAACCTTATATAAATTGGTAAGTCAATCCAGTATTTTGCTGATAAATGTGTCAGTGACATTACATGCAGGGCCCTGTTTACTAAGCTGCACACTAATGATAGAAACACCCATTATATGCCTATGGGTGTCTCTATCATTAGCGTGCGCTAATTTTTTAGTGCATGGTAAAAGGTATGCGCGCCTACAGCGCGGCTTAGTAAGCAGAGCCCGCAGTGACTTAAATCTTAGACACTTAGGTGAAGGAAACGCTAAATCCAGTTAATTACCTCTTATTCTTCTATTCCTCATTTTAGGCAATAAAATCCATTGATTTCTATAACCAGGCAGATCACCATTCATAAATAAATTGTACACATTTTAAAAATTCCTCTTGCCTGTACTGGAAGCCAGTGCAGAGTAACATACAAAGGAGTCACTCTATCATGTTTAGACTTTGCTAGGATCAATCTAGCTGCTACATTTTGTCTTTTATTTAAAGAAGTCATACAACCTACATATAACACATTATAATAGTCAATGTGTGATAATATAAGAGATTGAACTAACAATCTAAAATTGTCATTGCTAAAACAATAATGTATTTGCTTTAATTTCATAAGTACCCCCAAACCCTTTTTTACCAACAGTTGCCAATGTTTATCTAGTGTTAAATGCTGATTATTCATGATCCCCAAAACCTTCAATTCGGTTTCAACTTTCAAATAACCATCCTTAGGACCCAGCTGTATATTTGATATATCAATATTAGGTGCTGTCAGAATCAAAAACTTTGTTCTCACTTCAACTTAAGGCATAAACAAGTCGCCCACTTTTCAACCAGGGATAAACCATGATTGATCAGTTTATTAACATCATCCTTATCTTTAAAAAAAGGAAAATACAATGTAATATCATCAGCATAAGAAAAACAATTGCCACCCTCTTTCTCCATATAAAAACCAAAGGATGACATCAAAACATTATACAATACTGGAGAAAGGGGAGAACCCTGAGGCACACCGGTATATGCTGTCCATTCACCCGATAAGACCCCCTTTATCTTCACACTATAAGATCTGCTACTGAGAAAGCCTCTGATCCAATCTAATACTTTACCCCCCTATACCAACAGCATCTAATATTTCCAGTAGCACTTGATGATTCACAACATCGAATGCACAAGGAAGATCAAATTACATCATCACAATTTCACGACCATTATGGAAAAACAACGCTGGATCTGGTGCTCACAAATGGGGATAGTATGTCAAATGTCCGAGTGGGTGCCCACCTGGGCAGCAGTGACCATCAAACAGTTTGGTTTGATATAACAGCTGAAGTGGAGGGCGGTCACTCAAAACTCAAAAGTCCCGGATTTCATGCATGCTGACTTTAGTAAAATGAGGGAATACCTGAGGAAGGAGTTGATGAGCTGGGAGGACATACGAGAAGTGGAAGGACAGTGGTCCAGGCTGAATGAAGCTATAAATATGGCCACAGACCTTTATGTAAGGAGAGTAAATAAAAGCAAGAGAAAAAGGAAACCGATATGGTTCTCCAAGCAAGAGGCTGAGAAAATAAAGGCTAAAAAGTTGGCGTTCCTGAAATACAGAAAAACTCAAGAAGAGGAACACATGGAGGATTACCAGATGAAACTGAAAGAAGCCAAGAGAGAGATACGTCTGGTGAAAGCGCAAGCGGAAGAACAAATGGCTAGAGATGTAAGGAAGGGTGACAAAAATTTCTTCAGGTATATTAGTGAAAGGAGGAAGACTAAAAAGGGAATTGTGAGACTGAAAGATGCTGCGAACTGCTATGTAGATAATGATGAAGAAAAAGCAAATTTGCTAAACAGATACTTTTGTTCTGTTTTCACAGAAGAAAATCCTGGAGAAGGACCACGATTGACTGGCAAAAGTAAATACGAGAATGGAGTGGATATAGCACCATTCATGGAAGAGAGTGTGTATGAACAACTTGAAAATCTAAAGGTGGACAAAGCCATGGGACCGGACGGGATCCACCCCAGGATATTGAGTGAGCTAAGAGAGGTTCTGGCGGGTCTTCTTAAGGATTTGTTTAATAAATCCTTGGAGACGGGAGAGGTTCCGTGGGATTGGAGAAGAGCGGATATGGTCCCTCTTCACAAAAGTGGTGTTAGTGAAGAAGCTGGAAATTACAGGCCGGTAAGCCTCACTTCGGTTATTGGAAAAGTAATGGAAGCGATGCTGAAGGAAAGGATAGTGAATTTCCTGGAAGACAATAAGTTGCAAGATCTGAGACAACATGGTTTTACAAAAGGTAAATCATGCCAAACAAATCTAATTGAATTCTTTGACTGGGTGACCGGAGAATTGAATCATGGACGTGCTATAAACGTAATCTACTTAGATTTCAGCAAAGCTTTTGACACGGTTCCCCACAGGAGGCTCTTGAATAAACTTGACAGGCTGAAGATAGGACCTGACGTGGTGAACTGGATTAGGAACTGGTTGATGGACAGACGCCAGAGGGTGCTGGTTAATGGAATTCACTCGGATGAGGGAAAGGTGAGTAGTGGAGTGCCTCAGGGATTGGTGCTGGGGCCGATTCTGTTCAATATATTTGTGAGTGACATTGCCGAAGGGTTAGAAGGTAAAGTTTGCTTTTTTGCAGATGATACCAAGATTTGTAATAGAGTGGACACCCCGGAGGGAGTGGAAAACATGAAAAAGGATCTGCAGAAGCTAGAAGAATGGTCTAAGGTTTGGCAATTAAAACTGAATGCGAAGAAATGCAAAGTGATGCACTTAGGGAGTAGAAATCCACAGGAGACGTATGTGTTAGGCGGTGAGAGTCTGATATGTACAGACGGGGAGAGGGATCTTGGGGTGATAGTATCTGAGGATCTGAAGGCGACAAAACAGTGTGACAAGGCGGTGGCCATAGCCAGAAGGTTGCTAGGCTGTATAGAGAGAGGTGTGACCAGCAGAAGAAAGGAGGTGTTGATGCCCCTGTACAGGTCGTTGGTGACGCCCCACCTGGAGTATTGTGTTCAGTTTTGGAGGCTGTATCTTGCTAAGGATGTAAAAAAGAATTGAAGTGGTGCAAAGAAAAGCTACAAAAATGGTATGGGATTTGCGTTACAAGACGTATGAGGAGAGACTTGCTGACCTGAACATGTATACCCTGGAGGAAAGGAGAAACAGGGGTGATATGATACAGATCTTCAAATATTTGAATGGTATTAATTTGCAAACAAACCTTTTCCGGAGATAGGAAAGTGGTAGAACTAGAGGACATGAAATGAGATTGAAGGGGGGCAGACTCAAGAAAAATGTCAGGAAGTATTTTTTCACGGAGAGAATGGTGGATACTTGGAATGCCATCCCGCAAGAGGTGGTGGAGATGAAAACGGTAACGGAATTCAAAAATGCGTGGGATAAACATAAAGGAATCCTGTTCAGAAGGAATGGATCCTCAGAAACTTAGCAGAGATTGGGTGGCAGCACCGGTGGTGGGAGGCGGGGCTAGTGCTGGGCAGACTTCTACGGTCTGTGCCCTGAAAATGGCAGATACAAATCAAGGTCAGGTATACACATAAAGTAGCACATATGAGTTTATCTTGTTGGGCGGACTGCATGGACCGTGCAGGTCTTTCTCTGCCGTCATCTACTATGTTACCATGTTACTATGTTCTTTCCATGCTTGTAGACTTTCATTCTGGCCACTGTTGAAAACAGGATACTGGGCTAGATGGACTCTTGCTTCAAAGAAGAGTGACCAAATGATAAAGGGGATAAAACTCCTCCCATATGAGGAAAAGCTAAAGAGGATAGGGCTCCAGCTTGGAAAAGAGACGGCTGAGGAGGGATATGAATGACGTCTATAAAATCCTGAGTAGTGCGATTTTTCACTCTTTCAAAAAAGTACAGAGACCAGGGGGCACTCAATCAAATTACATGGAAATACTTTTATAGGAAATAGGAGGAAATATTTTTTTCATTTAAAGAATAGTTAAGCTCTGGAACGCACTGCCAGAGGCAGCGGTTAGCATATCTGGGTTTAAAAAAGGTTTAGACAAGTTCCTGGAGGAAAGGTCCATAGTTTGTTATTGAGATAGACATGAGGAAGCCCCAGAACTGGTAGCATGGAATATTGCTGCTATTTGGGTTTCTATCAGGTACTTGTGACCTGGATTGGCCACTGTTGGAAGCAGGACACTGGGCTAGATGGACCATTGGTCTGACCCAGTTTGGCTATTCTTATGTTCTTATATTCTTAATCTGGTTTATAGAACTAGACTGGATAAGAGGAAGAGACGTGGTATTGAAAGATGGGTTAAATGGTGAAGATGGATCTGGTTTAAATAATTCTTTTGGCAATAATTGAACTGCAACATCATGTAGTGATGAAATTTAAGCAGCAAATTCAAGACTGTAAAAATGAAGTGGATGAATGAATGGAAAATATAGTTTCTTGGCGTCTGCTCCAAACCATTCCCCAAGAATGGGTATATGCCCTCTTACCAGTAGATGGGAAGACTGAGAACAAACTGAGAAATCCTCACATATAGTCCTGTGCAGACCTAGCCCCCTCAGCATTTTCTCAGTCTCCTCAGCTGATGGTAGGTAGATGCCTGTGCAGACTGGGGCCTCTTTTTGACCTTATAAAAAAAAAAAAAACACAGAAAGAAAGCAAGGAAGGAGCTTCCACATGAAGCTTACCCTTTTTCAACTTGAGTGACTTTCCTTTCTGGGATCAACAGCATTTGAATCTGATTCTGCCATCTCTTCTTCAGAGCTAACTGCAAAAAAAAAAAAAATTACAATCAAACCTCTTACAGCAGCTGCTGAGTTTTGTCTCTGCGTGTTGAGCTCTCTGGATAGATTCAGTAAGGTACTTGGCTGCCTGCCTTAGTGGGGACTGCGTTGGTTGGTTTTGCCCTGGGGGTGCACACTCCATGCTGCGAGTCCCTCCCCCTTTCAGTCCCCATCAGTAAGATTGTGGTATGCCTCAGCCCCCTCTCCCACCTGTCAGAGAGAAGTTCCTTCAGGCGTCCCATGGTGGGAATGGAGCAACTGCCATTCGGAGCAATTGCCATTTGTGATTTCTTAGCTGCAGCTCGATTTACTCCTGCAACAGTTAAAAATAAATACCCACACCCCATAAGCACAGCAAAAGTGAAACTGGCAGTTTTTGGTGGATCCTTTCAGGCTCCGGTTCCCACTCATGGTGCCGGTCAGGGAAGTGGTCGTTTGATGAGGGGTGTTCTTTTCCCACACACCACCGTATGGCCGCTGCCATTAGTAAAGTGAGCAACTGCGCAGCCTGTCAGGCATGCCCTGTGGTGTCTGGCCTCCAGGTTGTGCCATGTCTGTGACGATGCTTCGAGGAGGAGGTGCCAGATGTGGCAGAACCATTGGGGATTCCTTGCTGCTCCGTGAGGCACCCAATGGAGGAATCGGAGGCTCCTCATTGTGCCTCTGAGGTGCCTAACCCCAGGAGGCCCAAGCTGGTGGACACTCTCGTTTTGGGGCAGTCTTCCATGAGGGCCCCCCTCCTCTGCCACCAGTATGCCTCGGACACTCCTGTGTTCATACCAAACTTCATTCTGCTGCTTCAGCAGGCATTGTACTTGAAGTGCAGCCACCCGAGGTCATTGGCTGTGCACTCTGGGGAGCTCCAGACTCTGGATGTCCACTTGGGACCCAAGCATACCAGGAAGGCATCATTGCAAGGGGTCCTAGACTCAGCTGAGGTCGTGGCTTCTCCACTGTTGGAGGAGGAACCCCTGGAGGAGGATGAATGGGCCCTGGGGGCCTGGATCCAGACTCCGACCTTCTGCTGGGGGAAGATTCCTCTGTGGTCAGGCTTTTTCACAGGCAGGAGTTACCCTGGCTGACATCTCAAGTCCTGCAGTGTTTGGAGGAGCAGCCTGGAGTCCCTCAAAAGGAAGACCCTGTGTTGAAGGGTACTCATAAGCATCCTTGGGTTTTCCCTCTTAATGAAGACTTCTGGGAGCTGGTTGAGCAGTGTCAGGAACTGAATGCTCCTCTATGGATGGCAAGAACTATGGTTCACCTCTATCAGCTTTCTGCAGGGGAACAAGAGCTTAGGTGGATGCCATAATCATGGCAGTGATGAAGAAGACAGCAGTGCCTGTGGAAGGTGATGCTGTCCTCAAGGATCCTCAGAATTGGTGAATGGAGGCTCTTTTCAAACTTTCCTTTGACATGTCAGCCTTGGCCCTGAGGGCACCATCTGTGGTGGCTATGTGGCTCGCACCTGTTTTCGGTGGGCAGAGAATGTGTCCGATATTCTGGGGGAATCGGCGGCTAACCTGGAGATGGGGACTGCCCTGTAATAGATACCCTCTATGATTTTATCCGAGCCTCGGCAAAGATCTTGGCCTTGTCGGTGGAGGAGCGTAATTGTCTTTGGTTGCAACAATGGTAGGTGGATATAGCTTCTAAGATACATCTCAGTCACTTTGGAGAGTATCTAGAGAAGTTGGTTAAGGATTTGGGAGAGTCCAAGGTGTTGTGGCTTCCTGAGAACAGATCATGATCTGCATCCCAGGAATCCTTTAGGAACCGGGTCCGGAATTCTTGGCATGCTCACCAGGCTTTGTGGGATCCTCTCATATTCAATTTGGTCCCAGTCCCAATCTTTTCCGTTCTTTCAGGAAGGTCGCCAAGGAGGCCAGGACACATCCCAGAGGCAGTCCACCCATGTGTGTTCAGAGCATTGAGGATGTGGGGGCCCAGACTCCAGATCTTCCCATAGGGGGGCTTTTGCAACTCTTCTTCCAGAGATGGGCCCATATTGACAGACCGTTGGGTCCTCAACATTCTTCAGTTTGGCTATCTTTTTGAGTTTCACCTTCAGCTGCCTGATCTGTTTTGTCATCTCACTGTGCAGAATGACTCAGAAGGCATCCACTGAGTGCCAGTCCTTGGACAGATTGTTGCAGTTGTGAGCAATTGTTCTGGTGCCTCTGGTCGAGAGAGGTTCTGGCAGGTATTCCATCAACTTTGTTATGCACAAAAAGGAGGGTTCCTTCTGGCCAATTTTGGACCTCAAGGGGGTCAACAGGGCATTGTGGGTGTTTCCCTTTCAGATGGAAACCCTCTACTCTGTCATCATGGTTGTTCATTGTGGAGAGTTCCTGTCTGCTCTTGATCTCTCCAAGGCCTATCTCAACATTCTCATCTGGATCATCACAAAGTTTTGCATTTTGCCATCCTGGAAGAGACTTTTCAATTCAAAGCCCTGCCATCAAGTTGGTTATGGCGCCCAGGTCTTTTCCCAGGTCATGGTCATGGTGCGGTCCACCTACGCAAGGAGGGGTTCCTGGTGCACCCGTACTTGGATGACTGGCTGATCTGGACCGAGTCTCTGGTGGACAACCAATGGGCCACATCCTGAGTAGTCAAGCTCTTGATCTATCTCAGCTGGGTGGTCAATGTCTCCAAGAGCAGGCTGCAGCCTACTCAGTCCCTGGAGTATTTTGAGGTGTACCTTCCACAGCACAGGATGGTGAAGTTCCAGTCACAGGTTCAACACCTCCTGCACCCATGCACTCCGGCCACTTTGGATATTCTTCAGGTGCTCGGTTCTATGGAAGCCACCATGAAGGTAGTGCCGTGGATGTGGATGTACATGCACCTACTTCAGCTCTTCTTGCTGTCCCAGTGGTCTCCCCTGATGGGAGACCTTCATGTTATGATTCTCCTAGCAGGCAGGGGAATGTTTGGGATTCACTCCTGATTGGCTTGTCTGGGGCTGAGCTGACATCTGATGCAGCAGACATCAGAAGCATGATCTACTTAAGCCTACCTTACCCTACAACTCTTGCTTTAGTGTTTGATTGCTTTGCTTGCTCAACTGAAGCCACCCTGTGCTTGGGCACTTGTGTTCATGTTGGAGTTTAGCCTTTCTCCTCGGTGCTTGTTGATTCTGTGTGTGTGTGTGCTGGGTATTCCCAGCATGAGCTTGATTGCCTCACTCTCCTACAGCTGGTCTGCTTTCTGCTGCTCTAATGTTGTGCTGTCTGTGGTAAGCTGGTGTCTTGTATTGTTCCAGTTTGTTTGTTTAGTTTTCTCTCTCTCTGTGTTCCCTTTGTTGTGCTGAGATGTTGCTCTGCTCCCTGTGGTTGTGCCTCCATTTGGCAGTCCCCTTGTCCTTGTATATTGCTCTTGTTTGTTGGTTTTAGTTCTCTTTGTTTGCTGAATCTGTCTCCTGTTTCCGGTGAGCAGTGCTCCTTTTCTGGTTTGTGTGTGTCAAGGCAGCTTCCTCTGTTTGCTTACTGTTCCCTTTTCCCTTGTGTGTTGTGGGGCCAGCTTTGTGTATTCTTATAGGTAGTTTTTCTTTGGTACAGCCTAGTGTGTTCCTTGTAGGGCTTCATGTATCTTTGTATGCTGTAAGCTGCAGCTTAGTTCCCTGAGTGCTGAATGGTTCAGCCTAGAGTGTATTCCTATAGTTGGTTTCCTTTTTTTCCCTTGAGTGCCTAGTGGCATACCTTAGAGCATAGGAGCCAACTTTTCAAAATTAATGGGGGTGCTAAGCCCAATGGAAATAACCATTCCCTGGGCAGATACAAAGAATTTTCTCAATATTGGGGGTGCTCAAGCACCCACGGGCACCCACAGAGTCAGCTCCAATGCCTTAGAGTATTCCTTTGAGTGGCTTCCCCTTTCCTTGAGTGCTGAATGGTTCAGCCTAGAGTGTATTCCTATAGTTGGTTCCCTTTTTCCCTTGAGCGCTATATAGTACAGCCTAGAGTGTTCCCTTATGGGGCTTCCTGTATTCTTGATTGCTCTGTGGCACAGCCTTGTGTATACCTTTAGAGGTTCTGTCTCTCACCCTTTTCCTTGTGTCTCTACCCTGCACTGTGTGCGCTGCTTGTGCTCAGTCCCTTGGGGACCCTTCGTTGTTCTTTCTCCCCTACCAGAGTGTGACTGGGTTCCCGGTCGTCTGTGAGGCACGCTTGCATGGACTTTGCACGAGTGGGTTCCCGATCGGCCGTGAGGCCCACCTGAATGCTCTAGCTTCCATTTTCTGGTGGTGCCTGTTAGCTGTTGTGTGAGTGCAGGGCTTGGTGGCCGGGGTGGTGCTTAGGGCCTGTTCAGTCTACCGTAGGCCTTGGCCAAAATCCTATACTAGACCTCAGCCTGGGCTCGAGAGCTCACGTCCAGAATAACACTTCAGTGCCATCTTCCCCTGCCACGAGCCATGCAGACCAGTCTCCTGTGGTGGCTGGACTCTACCCATTTGTAGGTAGGTGGGCATGCTCCTGGAATCTCCAGAGTGGATAGTGGTTACAATAGATGCCAGCCTCTCCAGCTGGGTGGCTCATTGTCTGGGACAAGTGACACAGGGATGCTGGTCCAAGACAGAGGCACACTGGTCTATCAATCGTCTGAAGACCAGAGCAATTCATATGGTGCTCCTGGCTTTTCAGAACTAGGCAGTTCGTGACCTGTCAGAAAACAGCATTGTGGTGGTGTATGCCAACCATTGGGGGAGGGGGGACAGTCCTTCATATAGCTCTAGAGATGGCAGAACTGATGACCCAGGTGGAATGGCATTTGGTCCAGCTGTTAGTGTCCTGTGTTGCAGGAGTGTCAAATGTGGCCATGGATGTCCTCAGCTAGAATCTTCTGGATCCATGGGAGTGGTCCCTCTCAGACACCACCTTCCAGGTCATTGTTCTTTGCTGGGGTATACAGAAAAGTTCACCTGAGTGGAGGAATGCTGAAATCCCACAAAGGACACAATGTTACTTCCCACTGTTCTTGTTGCTTTGCTGGGTTATGCCAGTCATGGATCTGATGGTGACTGCTCAGAAAACAAAGGCTCCACAGATCTATAGCTACAGGAGGGAGCCTATGTTGGAGGGTCTTGATGCCCTCTCTCAACAGTGGCCTCACCAGGATCTCCTCTGAGTCTTCCCCCTGTGGCCCTTAGTTGGTCATGTCAACTAGAAAATAGCTGCGCACGGTGGTCCAGTGGTCCTGGTGTTACCAGACTGGCCTTGATGTTTGTGGTATGGGGATCTTATTCAGCTGTTGGTAGAAAAGCCCCTTCAGCTTCTTCTAGTGTTGTCTCTCCTCCTATAGTGTCCAATGGCCATGCCCGACAAGGCTTAATTCTCACTTACAGCATGGCTCTTGAAAGGGCACGACTACTGAAGAAGGGAAATTCACCTGGAATCATTTCCACCTTACTGAGTTCCAGGCAACGCTCCACCTCTCTGGCATATATTCAAGTGTGGTGCATCTTTGAAGACTGGTGTGCCCCACTGGGTGTGCCCTTGCTTCGCTCTTCTATTTTGAATATTTTGCAGTTTTTACAGGATGGCTTGCAAAAGGATTTATCCCTTTCCTTGTTGAAGGTGCAAGTGGCATTGCTAGTAGTTTTTTGGAGTTCACTTCAGGGACAGACTCGCTCCATCTGGATGTGAGCCGCTTCTTGCAATGGATCAAGCGCTTGTATCCACAATTCCAACCCGTGGTTCCACCTTGGGATATGAACTTGGTGCTATCTGCCCTGGTGCAGGCACACTTTGACCCTCTTCAGTCCATGACATTGAAAGATCTTTCCCTTAAAGTGGCCTTCTTGGTGGCCATTATTGCAGATCAACATGTTTCGGAGTTGCAGGCTCTCTCCTGTCAGGAAACTTTTCTGCTCTTTCTTGAGGAATGCGTCAACTTGTGCCCGGTTTCATCATTCTTGCCTAAGGTTGGGTCTCTGTTCCATGTGAACCAGGTCATTTCCCTGCTGGTTATTTGCCGTAGGGATTCAGGGGATGCTCTGTCTTGTTTGGATGTCCGTAAGGCTCTTTGATGTTACTTGCACCGGATGGCAGAGTTTCACAAGAAGGACTGTCTTCTTGTGCCTTTCTGGGCCCTCAGCAGGGTGATGCATCTTCCAAGGCTATTATCACTCAGTGGATTAAGGAGACTAGTGCTTCTGCATACCTGCTGAGCAGCAAACCAGTGCCTTTGGTGTTGTAGGTGCGTTCAATATGGGCTCAGTCCACTTTGTGGGCTGAGTGTTCTCTGATTCCAGTGGTGGACTTTTGCAGGGTGGCGACATGGTCGTTGCTGCATTCCTTTGTTACGCATTACTGTCTGGATCTCCAAGCTCAGAAGGAGTCGGATTTGGGGGCAATGGTTCTGTCCATGGGGTTGGCTGTGTCCCACCCTCATTTAGTATTGCTTTGGTACTTCCCACTCATGGGGAATGGTCTGGAGCAGACACCAAGGAAGGAGAAATTAGGTCTTACCTGCTAATTTTCTTTCCTTTAGTCTCTCCAGACCATTCCCAATCCCTCCTGTTCTCCATGCACTGTGTTCTGTTGTTGTCTCCATTGGCCGGTGGGTCGGTGGGTGCCTGAGCCTGGAAAGGACAGGTATTTCCTAATTTGTAATGTTACAGTTGTTTGGTTGTTCCTTTCTCCCCTGTGGTGTTGTATGAGGGCTGTTGTTCCTTTCACCATGTCTTCTTTAGTCCATCTTAGCTTTGTCAATAGAAAATACAGAGGGGGCTAGGTCAGCACAGTTTGTTCTCGGTCTCCCCATCTGCTGGTAGGAGGTCATATACCCACTCATGAGAATGGTCTGGAGTTCTTATTTGTTTGTATGTATGAGTTGTATTTTTAAAAATGTAAACCGTTCTGTTTTGCAGCAGCAATAAGAAACGGTATATAAAATGAATAAATGATAAAGAAAGAAAATTAGCAGATACGACCTAATTTCTCCTTAATATGGATAATAAAGTTAAAGAACAAAATTCCTTAACAAATGCAGTCAAGTCTAATGTTATTTTAATAAGGAGAGCGGAGAAAGTCATAAATGCTATGAATGATACAATATACATTTGGTTAACTTTCAAAGCTTAAATAAAACTGAGACAAGATCTGATGCAGCAGAGAGGAAACCTGTACTGGTGAGTATTTACCTTCCAGGAAATTGGGTGAAAACTTGGGAATAGGTGGAATTAGGGCTAAATAGGTCACTTCAGTGTCTATATATTACTCTGCTTATTTAACAAAGGCAGTTTATAGTAAGAGTTAACATCTCTGTTTAAAGTTTGATTATAAAAGCAGTTAGAGCACAGAATAGCAGTCTCTATTTAGAGTTTGATCCCCACCTAATCCAGGCTTAATTTTTGTTTTATAGGCTTTTTAAGCCAGTTATGGGGACAGAAAGTTTAATTACGACACCTTCATCAACCACTTAATACAATACAAGGCTGATATTCAAAGGATTTATGCTCCTAACTTTGAGAGTTATGTCCTTAAATTGGCCTCAGCTGAAGGAACAGTTTCAGAAACTGAACCATTGCCCTGCCTACCATCTAGCAAATTCCTTACCGCATTAAATAACTCCTGGCCCTCCACTGGGGCCTGCAGAATGTTCTGAGTTTTTCTGTTGTTGTACTTCATTGACATTAACTGTTATTAGATTTTGCAGAATACAAATGAGCATAAATAAATAAATAAATGTGAGTCTTGCTTACTAATTAGGAGAAGCCTAGCCCAGAAGACCCCAGGAATGCAAAGAGCCCAGAGACTGTCTGGAAGCTAGCGTGCCAAACAGACAGAATCAGGCTAACATGAGAGTCATCATCACGCTGCAAGAGTACATCTGTCATAAAGGCCGGGTAATCAGCTGCTCGGGGCTCGAGCAGCACCAGTAGAACAGGGTGTTTGGATATAGAAGAGAAGTTAGGCTAGCCAACATGTATATACCTCATGCTAAGTTGTCAGATTATTTTGATTATTTCCCCTGATTATTAGGAATTTTTGTGTGTGTGTGTGTGTGTGTGTGTGTGGGGGGGGGGGGGGGGGTCCTTTTCAGACCTTCATAAAAAAATTAACATGCATTAGAACCTTGAAAATGTAAAATATGTCTAAATTCTACATATGTTACTTTGTAGGTTAACTAAATTTTAAAGATGCTGTTATAAATCAAATGCATGCTGATGAATGCACATCCTTATCTCCTGTGCATGTTTGCAAAAGCTCTATGGTTGGAACTATGATGTGGGTAGGAGTAAGAACACAGCAGGTTCCAGGAGCTGGACAGGTACACTGGTATTTATAAAGCTGCTAAGTGGCCAGGGAGTCCACAGCTCAGTCCCTGAAGATGGCCCAGGACCTATTTGTGGGGCCTTGAAACCAACGATTTTAGAGATTATAAACTGAGATTTTGATGAGATTTTCTATGAAGAGAACCATATTTTCCTCTATATCTGTGCAGCAAGAATCAAAAGATCCTTTACTTCTTTCCTCATGATATAGAGTTCTTCATGAGAGCACAGCCAGAGGGCCAACTAAAGGGTGGTTACTGCGCCAAGCTAGACATGCTGTCACAGCCCCCTTACAGCCAATGTTGAAAACAGAAAATATTTTCAGCCGGACTAAATAGTAATACTGCTACTTTTCAACAACCATGTGATACGAGTGCTAGGGCTTGATTTACTAAACTTTTTTTCCACATAGACATAATAACATAAGAAGAGTCATACTGGGTCAGACCAGTGGTCCATCTAGCCCAGTATCCTGCTTCCAACAGTGGCCAATCCAGGTTACAAGTACCTAGCAGAAACCCAATTAGTAGCAACATTCTATTCTACCAATCCTAGGGCAAGCAGTGGCTTACCCCATGTCCACCTCAATAGCATACTATAGACTTTTCCTCCAGGAACTTGTTCAAACCTTTTTTAAACCAGATATTTCCTCCTATTTGTTTTAAAAGTATTTCTATGTAAATTCATTGAGTGTCCCCTACTCTTTGTACTTTTTGAAAGACTAAAATATTGATTCTGTTCTACTTGTTCTACACCACTCAGGATTTTGTAGACCTCAATCATATCCCTCCTCAGCATAGAAAGGGAGAAAAATTAGCGAATTGCCCTTAGTGGCTGTTCTCTTTGGATAAGCTCTTTAATAAACCTATGACCTCCACTGTTTAGGAGCACTTTCCTCAATGCATCCAGAAGTTTTGTTTCCATTGTTTTATGAAGGATTATATGTTCCCAATTGAAGCCAGTGAATCTTCCACTGTCTGACAAAATAATATTAATTGTCACTGTCTATAATCCAATGTAACCTATTGCCAATATCTCTCTCCTGTTTAATGTGTGGCCAGAATGTGAGGTAATATAACTGTTTACAGTTAAAAAAAATCATGTGAATTACCAAGGCAGATCAGAGTGCCTCCTTCTCTGTGCAGCTGAGATGTAACAATATGAGCCATGCATATTGTGGCTGGAAAAAGATGGTTTTCTGAATGATTTATATGTACAGTACACTGATGAGAAGACCCAAATTTAATGTTTCACTTTTATGTTGATTCCTGCGGCAACACAGCCAATAAATTATAGGATTAGGAAATTCAGCATTCTCATTCTGATTTCTGTGATATGTCTCTTAATCTGGCCAAATGTATTACAGTGCAATGATACAACTTAGAGCAGGGGTCTCAAACTCCAGCACATGAGAGCCACAAACCAGTTGGGTTTTAAAGATATGAATAATGAATATGTATGAGGTTTCCATACCCACACCATTGTATGCAGATTTCTCTCTTGCATATTCAGTAAGGATATCCTGAAAAACATACTTGTTTGTGGCCCTCAGGGCCTGGAGCCTGAGACACCTGGTTAGAGCTTTTTATCCTTATCTTGGGCAAAAACACTCTGGTCCATATGCAGCCTATGGCAGGCAGCAGTTTTTTTTAAACGCAGGCTAAATTAGACCTGAGTATTAAGTGCTGGCCCATATCTTGGTACTGGCATTGAACCCCAAAGTTATCCAAGTAATGCTGATATTAAGTGCTGTACCTGGATAACTGAGAATAGTTAGGACTGCATTTTATGCCTGGTTAACTGTGTAGTCACCAGAACTGAATCCCCAGGTCTTTGGTAGTGCACGGAAGCTATCTGGGTCTGCCTGAAAGTCAGTCCTACTTGCCTAATTAGTTATCTGGACACTACAGTTGAATATCAGTAGTGCAAAGATAACTTCTGAGTCTGCCAGACTGTGCCCTTAGACCGGCCCTGGCAGTAATCAGATAGTGCCGTGCAAGTCTGCCTGGATAGTCAGTGGCACTATCTGGGTAAGTTCTGCTGACAATCCAGGTTTGGCCTGGACAGCGGGACGTATCTAGATAGAACAAGTGTCTTCTATCTGGCTAAGTCCTGCTGAATACTAATCCCGCTATCTTAAGGTTTTCAATTATGATTAAGCAGCATTAACCATTATGCTGAAATCAAATCAAGCCAAGATAGTTTCTACTCAATGTAAATTATTCAACATAGTTAAAAGATGAACAGCCTTGTGTGAGGAGAGCCCTGTCAGGATGAGGAGCAGGGTATCTAAAGAGTTGAAGAATCTTAATTTGGACAAGTGCAAAGTGCCTATAAAGAAAAATAATGCAGACCTTCATGTGCACAATACTGGGTTTCAGATTAGGCGTTACCACTCAGGAAAAGGACTTTGGAATCAATATAATCCTCAACTCAACATGAAGGAGCAAGAAAAAAAAGACAAATATGAAAAATATGAAAAGGGAAGGGAACCAAGTTAATTCCCATATCTCAAACATATAAGTGGGTGCTGCTCCCCCCCATGACCTTCAATTTATGCCTATGGTGTGTGGTATATTTAGTAGAAGTTGGTGTTTGAGGATGTGAGAGGTGCTTGTGGGTAAGAAACGTGTATGAATATATGGGTGGTATAGGGTTATTTTTAATGTGGAAGCGTGTATCTATGGGATAGATGTGTGGAGAGTGTGTTTTTTGAATGGGTAGGGGGTTAAGTGGTCAGAGGAGGGTTGTGTAGCAGTTGTGATTGAGTGCAAGATGTGGGGTATGCATTTATGATAAGTAGTAGTATTAGTAGTAGAGAGTATAGATGAGTGTGTGTATGTTTATGTTAGATATATGTGGGTGGTGTAAGGGTGTGTGTGTAGGTGTGTATATGTGTGTTTCAGTGAGTTTATCTGGATTGGAAAGTTTCATCTGTGGAATTGGAAAGAAGTAGAGAGACCATGGATGCCTTTCAAAGTGCTCTGTTCAGTCAAATTGTCATGGAACCCACGAGGGAGAAAGTGTATCTAATGTCCAAGTGGGTGCCCACCTGGGCAGTACTGATCATCAAACAATTTGGTTTCATATAACAGCTAAAGTGGAGGGCAGCCACTCAAAACTCAAAGTCCTGGATTTCAAATATTCTGACTTTAGTAAAATGGGGGAGTACATGAAGAAAGAGCAGATGTGATAGGAGAAGTGGAAAGACAGTGGCCAAGCTAAAAGGATTTATAAAAATGGCTACTGACCTTTACGTGAGTAGAATAAATAAAAGAAAAAGGAAATCGATATGGTTCTCCAAACAAGGGGCAGAGAAAATAAAGGTAAAAGAGTGGGCATTTATGAAATACAGAAAAACTGAAGAAAAGGAACATAGAAAAGAAAACCAGATGAAACTGGAAGAAGCAAAGACAGATATACGTTTGGCGAAAGCAGAAGAAAAAATAGGTAGAAAAGTAAGGAGGAGAGATAAGAATTTTTCACGTATATTAGTGAAAGGAGGAGGGCTAAAAATTGAATTTGAGACTGAAAGATTCTGCGGACTGTTATGTGGAGAGTGATGAGAAAAAGTGAACATGCTACACAAATACTTCTGTTCTGTGTTCATGGAAGAAAATCCTTGAGAAGGACCATGATTGACTGGCAAAGGTACATATGAGAATGGAGTAGATATTGCACCATTCATGGAAGAAAGTGTTTATGAACAACCTGAAAAACTGAAGGTGGACAAAGTCATGGGACCAGATGGGATCCATCCCAGGATATTGAGGGAGCTCAAAGAGGTTCTAGCAGGTCCTTTGAAAGATTTGTTTAATAAATCCTTGGAGATGGGAGGAAGGATTGGAGAATAGCAGATGTGGTCCCGCAACACAAAAGTGGTGATAGAGAAGAAGCAGGAAACTACAGACCAGTAAGCCTCACTTCAGTTATTGGAAAAGTAATGGAAGCGTTGCTGAAGGAAAGGATAGTGAATTTCCTAGAATCCAATGGGTTACAAGATCTGAGGCAACATGGTTTTACCAAAGGTAAATCATGCCAAACAAATTTGATTAAATTCTTTGATTGGATGACTAGAGAATTGGATTGAGGAAATGTGCTAGATGTAATCTACTTGGATTTCAGTAAAGTCTTTGACACGATTCCTCATAGGAGGCTCCTGAATAAACTTGGCAGGCTAAAGTTAGAACCCAAAGTGGTGAACTGGATTAGAAACTGGTTGATAGACAGACACCAGAAGGTGGTGGTCAATGGAATTCACTCAGAGGAAGAAAAGATGATTAGTGGAATACCTCAAGGATCAGTGCTGGGGCCGATTCTGTTCCATATATTTGTGAGCGGCATTGCCGAAAGGTTAAAATTTAAAGTTTACCTTTTTGTTCATGATACCAAAATTTATAATAGAGTGGAAAGCCCAAATGGAGTGGAAAACATGAGAAAGGATCTGCAAAAGTTAGAAGAATGGTCTAATGTTTGGCAGTTTAAATTTAATTAACACAATAAAAACTCCAGTAATATAGCAAAACCTTCACTTGAAACAAATTACCTTATTACAAATCAGGTGACCTAAGTCATCTGACTACACTCACATTCATCCACACTCATTCGCTACTCACCCTTGCTACCTGTTTTTACCAACTTCAACTACCAATGAACAATCTAAACATTTCTTCACAGGGAAATTGCATAATAATTTTATAATTTTATCACACTTCGTCCATATTAGTTTCAAAGCAATTAAATACCGTTGCTAAGTTCCAAGTTTTATATTTGTAATAAGGTAATTTGTTTCAATAAAGAGTGAAGGTTTTGCTATATTACTGGAGTTTTTATTGTGTTAATGTATGTTAAGGACTCCGGTATAGATTCAGTGTCCCCTATTAGTTGGATTAGTTTAAATTTAATGCAAGAAGTGCAGAGTGATGCATGTGGGGAGTAGAAATTCAAGGGAGCAGTATGTTCTAGGAGGTAAGAGGCTGATCTGCACAGACAGGGAGCGGGACCTTGGGATGATAGTGTCCGAGGATCTGATGATGACAAAACAGTGTGACAAAATGATGGCCATAGCCAGAGGGATGCAAGGCTGCATAGAGCGAGGCATAACCAACAGAAGAAAGGAGATGTTGATGCCCTTGTGCAAGTCATTGTTGAGGCCCCACCTGGAGAATCGTGTTCAGTTTTGGAGGCCGTATCTTGCTAATGATGTAAAATGACTTGAAGCGGTCCAGAGAAAAGTGACAAAAATGATATGGGGTTTTGCGCCAAAAGATGTATGAGAAGAGACTGGAAGATCTGAATATGTATACCCTAGAAGAAAGAAGGGACAGGGAAGATATAATACAGACATTTGAAGGGTATTAATATAGAAACAAAACTTTTTCCAGAGAAGGGGAAATGGTAAAACTAGAGGACATAAATTCAGGATGCAGGGTGGTAGACTTACGAGTAATATCAGGAAATTCTTTGGGTGGTCGATGCCTGGAACACCCTCTCAAGGGAGGTGATAGAGACAAAAACAGTGATGGAATTCAAAAAAGCGTGGGATGAATCACAGAGAAAATGGATGGTATAAAAAACTTAAATGCTGCATGTGTTGAGTGGCGCTTAGATGGAGACTCCGGCTGTGTAGAACTAAGGCCAGTGCTGGGCAGACGTGTATGGTCTGTGTCCCGTATATGGCAATCTGGTTTAGAATGGTTTAATAGCTGGAATGTGAGGACAGCGCGGGGCAGACTGTTACAGTGTGTGTCCTGCAAATGACAAGATTAATTTGGATAGACTAGAATGGGCTTCGACAGCAACTCCAGTAATTGGAATGTAAGGACAGTGCCTGGTGGACTTCTATGGTCTGTGATCCAGAAATGCAAAAGAAAGACCATGATCAATATTTTATATCACATTCATTATTAGTTTCATCATGAATTGATAATGAGTGTGACTGTTGGGCAGACTATATGGACCATTCAAGACTTTATCTGCCATCATTTACTATGCACTATGATGCTCATTTTCAAAGCACATAGACCTACAAAGTTACACGGAGGGGCATTTTTGATATGACGTCTAAGTCTGACTTTGGACGTTTTGCTCAAAAGTCCAAAATCCGAATATCAAATATAGCCATTTTTGAAACAGCAAAATGCTGTATCTTTTTTTTTTTTAATGGCCACTTGCTAGATGTATTTGTGCTTTAAGCATTTATCTTTTTGGTCCATTTTCAAAAAAAGAAAAGTCCAAGTAAAAATCACACAATATCAAGCCATTGGAATGTAGGAGGAGAAGCCAGTACTTAGTAGAATGACCACACAGACATCCCAACAGAACAGTGGAGCACCCTAAGGGGCATTGCTGTGGACTTCACCTAAAAGCTCCCAGCTACCTATCTCACCATTGCTCCCTTATATTGTATGAGGAGCCCTCCAAAACCCACCAAAAACCTTCTGTTCCCAAATGTACACCACTACAATAGCTCTCATGACTGTAGGTGTTACTTTTATGTGGGCACAGTAGGTTTTTGATGGGTTTTGGACGGCTCACATTTTCCACCACAAGTGTAACAGGTAGAGTAGGATATGTGTCTGGGTGCCCTTTTCTACTGTGCACTGCACTGACCACTAGGCTACTTCCTGCTCTAATAAGAACAGCTATAATGTCTGAAGCTGTCATAGAGGCTGGTATATACTGTTTCTTTTACCTTTTGGAGGGGTGGGAGGGAGACAATGACCACTGGGAGAGTAAGGGGGGGGGGTCATTTCTTTATTCCTCCAATGGTCATTCAGGGCACTTTTTTTGGGCTTAGTTGTTATTAAAATAAGTCTAGCTAGACTTCTTAGTTTTAGTCCTGGACATTTTCGTTTTGTTCCATTATGGCTGAAAAATATCCAGGTCCTAGAAACACCCAAATCCCACCCTTAACATGAAAAACAGCCCCACAGTAACATATGGAACTTTGTAAGTCCAAGTGCTTTGAAAATACACCTCTATGTGTATTTTGTGGTGATTCTTTGGAAGGCTAATATATGATAGATTGATTTATTTCTTTTCTTATGTACTACCTGTAAGTTTGAAAGCTGTTGAAGCAGTGCAAAGTCAGATACTGCAGATATTTTTCTGTCCCTAGAGGGCTCACAATCTAAGGATCCAGTTTACTAAGCCGCGCTAGAGGTGCATTAGCATTTTTACCGCACGCTAACTGTGTAGGCGCCCACAATATTCTTATGGGCACCTACCAAGTTAGCATCCGCTAATGTTGTGCACGCGCTAAAAAATGCTAGCGCACCTTAGTAAACAGGGCCCTAAGTTTGTATCCGAGGCAGTAGAGGGTTAAGTGATTTGCTGAAGATCACTAGGAACTGCAGTAGGATTTGAACCAAGCTCCCCTGAGTCATGGCTATGTATGAGGTTGTGGAGTAGGAGGCGTGTGGATATGGAGCTGTGCATTTGTGTGTTAGGGTGTGGGAACTAAAGCTGTTTCAGATATTTTCACTGTCTCTATGTAGGACCAAAGATGTGGCTTTCGCTTGGCGTCAGTCTATGTGATATGTACATGTGAAGAAATGTGGGGAATTCAGGTGGGTATATGGGGAAGGGGTTGAAGTATGTAGAATGCATTCATATGGAGAAGTTTTGGTGTTTGTGTGAGGAAGAGTGTGTACTAAGGGGCTAGGGCTATGTGTACATGGATATGTAGGAAGGGCATGTATAGAGGATGAGATGTGGAAGGTTCTGTGTGCATGTGTGTTTGTATATGTAGGTGCAGTGAGAGGTATGTGTGGGGTGACGGTAGGGATGTCAGTGGAAGTGTACAGCATGGGAATGCATGTCTGCACTATTTGGGTGCGTATAGGGGGATGGTGTAGAACATGTATGTGTGGGAGGTGTATGTTAGGATATGTGGGGGATTCGAGGCTACATGTTTGGTTTGCAGTATTGTATATGGAGGTGTGTGGAAAGTGTGTGCATAAACTGGGGACTGTGCAGGGCACAAGGGGTGCCTGTAGGGTGTGTGGGGATTCATATGTGATGCCATGGAGGTATTTAAATGTTTCTATCATATCTTCACTCTTCCGCCTTTCTTCCAAGGTATACATATTGAGATCTTTAAATCTGTGCCCATATGCTTTATGACAAAGCCCACTGACCATTTTAGAAGTCACTCTCTAGACCAAATCCATCCTGCTCGTATCATTTTGAAGGTGGAGGTCCCCAAAATTAATTCACAGTACTCCAAATGAGGTCTCACCAGAAACTTATTCAGAGGCACTATAGCCTCCCTTTTTTGATAGCCATTCTTCTCTGTATGTACCCAAGCATCCTACTGGTCATTGCCATCATCCTTTTTACCTATGATTATTGTAACTCTGCCCCTCACTATCTTTCTACCCTCATCTCCCCTTACGTTCCCGCCCGTAACCTCCATTCACAGGATAAATCCCTCCTCTCAGTACCCTTCTCCACCACCACCAACTCCAGGCTCCGCTCATTCTGCCTCGCCTCACCCTATGCTTGGAACAACCTTCCTGAACCCTTACGCCAAGCCCCCTCCCTGCCCGTCTTCAAGTCTTTGCTTAAAGCCCACCTCTTCAATGCTGCGTTCGGCACCTAACCCTTACCGTTCAGTGAATCCAGACTGCCCCAATTTGACTGCCCCCATCGGACCGACCGTTCACTTGTCTATTAGATTGTAAGCTCTTTGAGCAGGGACTGTCTCTCTTTGTTAAATTGTACAGCGCTGCGTAACCCTAGTAGCGCTCTAGAAATGTTAAGTAGTAGTAGTAGATTATTGTAACTCTGCTTATGTGGGATATAGTAAAAGTTGTTAGAAAAATTCAGCCTCTTCTGAACACAGCTGCTTGACTGATTGCTAGACTACCAGCATTTCACTGGCTGTTGGTGTTTAAATGATCATATCTTATCTTTAACATTTTTAATGGAGCAGCACCTGTGTATTTGACTGAATTGATATTTATCCCGTCAAATAAGAAAACCTTCAGATCTACAGATTGTTCTTTGCTAGATTTCTCCTATGCAAGGGTGCTCATTTTAAAAGAATGCTTGAGAGTTCTTTTTCTTTTCAAGATGCTCAGGATTGGAATTATATACTAATAGCTCTTAAACAGCAATATACTTATGTTTTATTCCATAACATCTAAGTACTATTAGGCCCCCTTATTGATTGGATGTTTATTGGATTGTAGAATGTGCACTCTTCTTTATATGTTAGCCATGCTGAACTAGATTGCTTGGGATTGAGACAAATGCATGACTCTGCATTTTTTAGCTGCCATAGACTACTCCTCAAACTTTGTAAGGTCCAATCTCATGTTACCCACACCTTCCAGGGGCCAAAGCATTCCACAACTTAGAACCAGCAATAGAAAAGAATGTTCAGTAGATTATGATCCGCTTTGCTTAATCAATAGGAGAAGCCCACAATAAATTGTCCCCATTGACCTACACAAATGACCACTCTGCTATCTAATCAATCTCTCAACCAAATAATCCTGTCCCTTACCATGTACATAATCATACTCCTGAACATGCCTACATGTGGGTTGGATAGCCTTCTTGTCACCATGCATGCTTTTGTACACATGTAATACTTGGGATAATTTGATAAAAGCCCCTTTGTACTTGTAAAAAGTCTTTAAATGCAAAAAAAAAACCTTAATAAAACTGTCCTCTAAAAGTATGTGACTTAAAACACTTCATAAGTTATCATTTGACAGTTGGATGAATCCCATTAAGGACTTATAATTTCAGCTAAAATATTTAGTATATTTGACATAAATCAATTGAAAGTGAATAAATCCTGGCAGGTTATCAATAACAGCTGCAGTCAATTTCAGATTTCACTTTTCCACATAGGTTTCCTCTTGCCTCTCAACAGGGCAGTGTTGGAAAGAAGGAGGAAACTATGACAGTCCATTATAAGAGATTCCGCAGGAAATTAAAAAATCATGAGATAGGAGAGAATGTCCTGTTGTGAATCAGTAACTGACTGTTGCAGTGAATAAAGGTAAATAATGGTGTCCCAGCGATCGATACTGGGATCGGTGCTTTATAAATGAGCTAAAAAGGGAGTAATGAGGCAGGTAATCAAATCTACAGATGACATAAAATTATTCAAAATATTGTTAGATCATAAGCCTATTGTGAGGACTTCAAGAAGACCTTGCAAAATGTGGGAACTGGATACATAAATGGCACATGGAAGTTACGATAGATTAGCACAAATGATATATATACAGTATATAGGAGCTCATTTTCGAAACTGAAAAAAGTCCAGAAAATGGCATAACATACAGATGAATGTTTTTCTAGCAGAAAAACATCCGAAGCATATAATCGAACAAAAGAAAAAAAGAAACAGCCAAGATCGCTAGTCATTTACAGGAAAACATTCCCAGAGGGGGGGGGGGGGATTTCATGGGCGTCACATGCGCAGCCCATAACGGATAGCAAAATGACATCCTAGAGGCGGGAAGAAATACATCCAGCATTAGACCTGCTTTAAAAAGCGTGAGGACAAAATTGTCTTTAGACAATTTTGGATTTTGCTGAGTTGCAGATTGGAGAGGTTGGAGAGGTCGTTTGTGAGAAATAGTGGAGAGCTGCTGTGCTTTGTTACCATTGTCTGTGTGCCCCAGTCTGAACATTTTCACCTTTACATTTCCTGACTTGCCTCCTCTGTGTCTCACCTCCTCAACTCCTTGCCCACACCTGCTAGCCCCCCAGCCACACCCATTCCTTCCTCTGTATTTTTCCTCCTTCCCTCAACAACCCCTGCCTCCAAATCACCATACCTCCCATTCTACATCCCCATCTGCTTGTCCTCTGTTTGTCCAGTCCCACTTTGTCACTGTGCTCTGTGCTGCTCCTGTGTAGGGTTACCATATGTCCGGATTTACCCGGACATGTCCTCTTTTTGAGGACACGTCCGGGCAACCGGGCGGGTTTTGCCAATCTGCCCATTTGTCCGGATTTCTGGACAAACAGGCAGATTGCTAGCCTCCCCTCCCCTTACTTACTACTGCCCTGGTGGTCTAGTGACCTCTTCCGCCTTCGGGGCAGGAAAGAGCCCCCTCTTTCCTGCCCAGAGCGCTGCCCTGCATGCATCCTTCCTGTTGCTGATCTCGGCGCCAATTCAAAATGGCCACCGAGAGTTGAAGTGACCTCGCGAGACTTCAACTCTCGGCTGGCATTTTGAATCGGCACCGAGATCAGCAACAGGAAGGATGCATGCAGGGCAGCGCTCTGGGCAGGAAAGAGGGGGCTCTTTCCTGCCCCGAAGAGGTCACTAGACCACCAGGGCAGTAGTAAGGTAAGAGGAGGGGGGTGACGGGGAGGGGGGGTAATGGGGTGTGTGACAGGGGGGGAGGGGAAATTTGACAGGGGCGGAGCGAGGGCGTGAAAGGGGCAGAGCAAGGGCGTGAAAGGGGCGGGGTGGGTGTGAAAGGGGTGGGGCATGTGTCCTCCTTTTTGGGGGACAAAATATGGTAACCCTACTCCTGTGTGAGAGGACTGTGTACTGGTGCTGGGACACTGAGTGCTTTGTGCTGCATTTGTGTGTGTCTGGATTTTTGCCAGTGCTGGAAGAGTGAGTGTGGGCAGCTGGTGTGGGTCTCATGATTGTGTGTTGGTGTGGGTGCTGATGCTGGGTCTCATGAGGTTCAATAGATGAAGGTGTGCACAGTGGTGTTTCTGCTGTTAGCAGGTTGCATCTGTGGTGGTGGGACACTTGCATGCCAATTATGGATGTGCTGAATGCTTTGGTGGCTCATGCCTTGCTGGATGTGGATGACAGTTTGGAGGGGAGGCTGCTGAGGAGATATCCCTATCAGTGAGACTTCAGGCCCCACACCCGGTTCCTGAAGCTCACTGACCATGAATGCCTGCCTAGGTTATGCTTCAAAAGGGCCACCATACAGCACCTCTGCCACCAGCTACAACCCCTTCTTTAGCCCAGGATGTGTAAGAATGCCTGTCCATCTGAAGGTCACTGCCTCCCTCACCTTTCTGGCCACTGGCAGCTTTAAATCAATGCTAGCAGTCAACACAGGACTCACCCAGTCAGCCATTTCCAACTGCCTTGCCCAGCACCTCAGTGCCTTCCTCACTCACACCTCTGACTATATTACCTTTCCCACTACCGCCCAGGCACTCCAAGACAACATGGTTCAGTTCTATGTCATAGACTGCTTCCCCTTGGTCATAGGCATCATCAACTACACATATGTCACACTCAGACCCCCCTCCCCCCTAGGCATATGAGGAGACCTATAGAAATAAAAAATCATTTCACTTCATGAACATGCAGTTTGTGAGTGATGCCCATGGAAAGATTAATGATGTGTATACTCACTACCCAGGTAGGATGCTTACACTCTCCAGCATTCAGGAATCTACCGCAGGTTTGACTGAGGAGAGATCACTGGTGGCTGGCTCCTAGGTAATCAGGACAGGGATTCTTAAACCCCATACTCCCTTCCTCCTCCTAACCGTAAACACACTCCCTCCTTCTAGATGCCCCCAGAACTCACAACCATTATCCCATCTCCACAAAGTCACCATACCAGCCAATAGATACCTTTGTCTGTGATTCTGCTTCCCCGCCACAGGTGACAGAAACTACTCCTAGCGAATCTGGCTCATAACTCTCATAGTCCATCCCAAAAATAAGGTGGAGGAAGAGTACAAGGGACATAAGAGCATGCACACCATCACTGAATGCACCTTTGGCAAGCTCAAGAACAAATTCAGATGTCTAGACTGTTCTGGAGGGGAGCCCTGAAAAGGTGGCCAAAATATTCATGGTCTGCTGCATGCTGCACAACCTGGCTCTCAGAGGAAGACAAGCCATGCCAGAAGAAGGACAGTGACCACAGCAGTAGCCGTTAGATCCAGAGGATGAGGTGTACACCAGCTAGGGGTCCAAGCTAGACTAAGAATCATTCTTACCAATTTTCAGTATATGTAAGTGTACAATTTATTTGTGACCAACTCCTCTAACATCACCCCCCCCCCACCCACCACCACCCTCCCTCTGCATACACCCCTCCCCCCCTGCACACCCCTCCCGGAGCAGCTGGAGTTTCTGCTGGTGGTAGTCTGCCAGCTGTACATTCTGTGCGAGAAGTTTGTTCGCCAGCCACAGCACCTTGAGTCTGTGGTAGTAGGGCCCCTCCAGGCTGGCTGTAACTCCTCATCAACCTCGTCTCCCTCTTGTCTTTAGCAGGCTTGTCATTTCTCATCTGGACTACTGTACTTCTCTCTATGCCGGTCTTCCTCTCTCCTCTCTCTCAAATACTACTACTACTCATTTCTGTAGCACTACTAGATGTACACAGCACTGTACACATTATATACAGGTACTTTCTCTGTCCCTAGAGGGCAATGGAGGGTTAAGTGACTTGCCCAAGGTCACAAGGAGCTGCAGTGGGAATCGAACCCAGTTCCCCAGTCAGTGAGCATTTTCTAGCATGCATTTAGTTCATTAGTACACCTAAAAATCACTTTAGCATGCACCATTTTGTCTTCAACTAGTCCAATCTACAGCAGTGAAATTACTTCATAATGTTCATCATTTTGAACATGTACCCCCCCCCCCCCCCCTTCTCTGTTTTGAACGCTGGCTGCCAGTGTCTGCTCGTATAACATTTATGATCCTTCTTCTAGTTTACAAATCCAGGCTCCCCTCAGCTCCCACCTATCTCAACAACCACTTCATCCCCTATGCCCCTCTCTGATGCTTTCAATCAGCTGACAATGATCTCCTGGTTCTACCCTCCCTTTCCCAGAGGTGGATGTTAAGCTTCAGTGAATGATATCTGTCTGTTTGAATAGGTTCAATACAAGAACGATATTGGGCATTGATGAAGGAGAAGCAGGATTCTCAGTGACTGGAAGAAATGGATCACATTTAAGGTTGTAGTTGTTAAGTGTCATGTTGGTGTTGACTCATGCTCACCCAATGAATTGTTGCCCTGTACAGTGTTCAATCTTCAGTCAGGCAGGTAAATGTTGATAGAGTGTCATCCATAGCTATCGTTATTGTATTGCTGGTCTTCCTCTTTTGCATTGACTTTCAACCTTGCCAAGCATGATGTCTTTCTCTAATAATTTTTCTCCTTGCACGATGTGTCTAAACTATGGAAGTCATTTGAGCTTTCAAGAAAAGGTTAAGTTTGATCTCCTCTAGTACTGATTGATTTGTAGAAGTATTAATCTTCTCCAGTACCATAATTTGAAGGCATTGATTTTCTTCCTGTCTGACTTTCACATATCTACATGACATTATTGAAAATACTATGGCTTGGAGAAGTCAAATCTTTATATAAAGAGATACATCTCTGCACTTGAAGATTTCGTCTAGGTCCTTCATAGCCATTCTGCCAGGAGGGATACATTGTTGGATTTCTTGACTGCTTGTTGTTTCATTATTGATTATTGATTCAAGCAGATTGACATTATCTACTATTTCTATTAGTTCTCCATGAAGAATGAAATTATTGATTTTACCAGTTGTCAGGATCTTTGTCTTCTTCACATTAAGGTGTAGGCCCATTTTCAGACTATGTTCTTTGATCTTGATAATCAGATGTTTCAGATTGTCTTCACTTTCAGAGAATAATATGGTATCATCAGCACAACAAAGGCTGTTGACGAGTCTTCTACTAATTTTCAGACCTCAGGTTTTCTCATATTGTCCTGCTTCTCTGATCATTTGTTTTGCATATAGATTGAACAGGTAATTATTTTATTTCAGATTTTGATCACACCTTTTTCAGTAGTAGCTCAAGGTGAGTTACATTCAGGTACTCTGGATATTTCTCTGTCCCAGAAGGGCTCACAATCTAAGTTTGTACCTGAGGCAATGGAGGGTTAAGTGACTTGCCCAAGATCACAAGGAGCAGCAGCAGCAGGATTTGAACTGGCCACCTCTGGATTGCAAGACCGGTGCTCTAACCACTAGGCCACTCCTCCACTAATAGGTAAGGAGAAAGTACATAGCCTTGCTGTACACCTTTTATCATTTATGAACCACTCTGTTTCTCCTTGTCTCTTTCGAACTGTTACATCTTGATCAAAGTAGAGGTTGTGCATGAGAACTATCAGGTATTTGGTATACCCATGCTTCTTAATGTGGCCCAAAGTTTTATATGATTTATGAAGTCAAAGGACTTGTTATAGTCAATGAAACACATGAACACGTAGTTTTGGCATTCTTTTATCTTTTCAAGGATCCATATCACACATACAAGGTATAACCTATGAAAACAGAGATTATAGTGCAACCCTGGTCTCCTCCAGACAGTCCTGAATGCCAGCTAAGCTAAGCTCTTTGAGTCAGGCACCCAGACCAGGGCATACAAATTATAAGGTTTATTTCATGAAGTGGGGAGCAGGCCAGGGCTGGGCTAAATCCTAGTAGGCCTTGGGGTTTCAAGCCACCACCTGTTTCACACCAGTGGTTGTTTTTCTCAAACTCTTGAACTTTTACTATTGAAACTTCAGACAGGAACATTCAACATCCAAATCAATTGTAGTAACTATCACTCTTCTTTCCTTTGGAGAATTCCTGGGGCATAATCAGTTTAACAATTCCTTCAATTCCAGTTCCTCTTGTATCCCTTCTATCTCTTAATCTCCAACACCCACCTTACCCGGCAGGACAACCTCAGGCTGTGACTTGCCTGCTCTCTGGTCAAACAAGCATTTTGCTGGGATTTTCTCCAGCTGCCAGACTGTATGTAGGATTGGACCTCCCTGTCCGTCCATCTGTCCGTCCTCTCCTCAGAGGTGCGGTTTCACCACTGGGCCTGAACATGTCTCTCCTTGTTCAGCTCTCAGGTGGTATTCTCTTTCCTTCCTTCCCAGAGACCTCCTAATTGCAACTTCTGTCTCTTACAGCAGTTTGTCTCATCGCAGAAGCCCTTTATTATGCTGGGCAGGATACCCCCCTCACTCCACAGGTCCTGGCAGGGGTCTGTGCAACCAAAGACCCCATGCACACAAAGGCAGACACTTTTATTTCTCTCTTACTCCTCCCCCCCAGTGACATCCCCTGCCAATCATTACAGCATTAATATTTCCCACTCACACTAATACACCTTTCATTATTTAAGCCACTCTCACTATTCCTCTCTAGCCCTGGCTAGGAGCCAGACACATTTAGTAATCCCCTGGGGAACTCACCCAGATTCAACTGTAACCTCAGTATTCCAGGGAATTACACTCTCCTCCCTGTTAAGAAAAAAAAGATTTCTCCTGTACCTTCCTGAGAAATCATTTTTCCCTTTGCCCTCAGGGGTCCAGTTCTCTCCAATAATCTACTATAATAAAACTCACCCTCAACGTTCTGAAGACAACGTTCTGAAGTCACTCAGTCACTCCCTGAAGGGTTCATGGATTCATGGTGGTGAAGCCACAACACTGACCATGTCTCTCTGCCCCGCCCTCGCATGATGGACCAATCAGAAAAAACACCCTCAACATTCTGAAACACAAAGGACCATCACAACACCGTTCCCAGGCAACACTAGGCAACGTAAGACGGACCAATCAGAGGAAACTACGTGACAATAAGGGAGTAGCATTCCCCAGCAGAATGGCAAAATTATCTGTGCAGCACGGAGAGCACAGAACCACCACTGGAATGAGAGAAGAATATTCCTGCTGTGGGTATGTGCAAAAATAGACCCGGGGGGGGGGGGGGCGGGAAATTTTTAAATGCATAATGCCAGTACTGAAGAGTGCCAGAGGGCCTATAGCACACACTATATTTGGGATCGCTTGATATGGAGTCAGAGGAGCCGGAAAACAACATGCCCGTCACCATCTGGGACGTGGGCGAACAGGACAGGCTGTGGCCCAGCTGGAAGGATTATCCGCGACCCAGCCAGCAGCAAACAGCGACCAAGGACAGCACAGCACATCCCCCAACCCCCAAGCAAAAAACAAAACAAAAAAAGACACACATCAACAACCTGCACACACACCGCACCCTCACACACACACACACACACACACACACACACACACACAAAATAACTCTGTGACACATACACACACACACAAAAAAAGCCACATGCTAGCGCCAGTTTCATTGGTTTCGGAAACGGGCCTTTTTTACTAGTACATTCAATATAAACCACCTTAACATTCTGATACAAGAACTTGGTTTCTCATAATAGTTTCATCATCTCAACCAACAGTCCCACAGTGTTTCCCCCCTCCATTGGTACTTTATTCAGTTCTCACTCTCACCCGTACCATTTGGGATCTAGTTTCCTCACCAGTGCTCCCCGAGCAGGGTTCAGGTAACACAATAAAATTATGAGTCCATCGCCTCTACATAGTGCTTGTGTATGGAGCAGCCTATTTGACACTGCCTATGTTGGTGGTTAATATGTTCTCTCACAATAGGATTCTCTGGCCCATGCAGTGGATAGGTGGGATCCACCCTCATTTTCTGGAATATCTCCTCATGGATTCAGGTCTCCCTATGCATCTCCACTACACTCATCACCTGGAGGGGGACATAGGGATACCAGAACCGCAACATGTCCCACTACAGGCGTTTGATGTAACAGTCTGCATGGCTGAGCTTGGACAACTTCTTCCCCCAGCTCACCCTGGTTCAATGCAGGGGTCCCACAAACACTCTACTGGCAGAGTGGTGTCCAATACTCTCTCCTCCTGCTCCTCACCTGCCATTCACAGAGGACAATCTAGCCCACTGGAATATTCACAGTCCACCCTAACATTCCTCTGCAATCAGTCCACTTCGACACTGTGCACCTCCCACTTGATGAACAGTTTAGTAGGGATGGTGATATCTACTAACCCTGTGGCTAGACACAGATAGTGCAACAATGTACTAGGCCTGGGAAGCCCAGTCTCTAAGTCTTTACACACATTTCTGGGGGTATCAAGGTTCCCCCGATAGCTGGCAGGTGGTTCTGAATGTGATCTGCTCAACTTTCCTCAGAGGTGCTCCGGGATGGAAGTAGGGCCCATCAGACTACTATCTCCTCCTCTCGTATCAGGGAATCGGCACGGATAGGGGTGACCCCCTCCTCCTCCTCATTCTCTCCTGTACCTGCTTAGTTCTTCCTGGCTTGCAGCCAATGTTTGGAGGGGTCAGTAGGGTACTCTCACAGGCACTACTCTCCACTGGCTAGCCCCTCCCTCCTGAGAAATATCCACCACTGCTCTACAGTATCCCTGGGTCTGGCTCCCCTGAGCCTTGGCTGCCTTGAGAGCTCACTGATTCTGTGGGCTCCTCCCCCAGTGCTCCCATTTTCTTTGTCAATTCCACAACCACACTGGGGGTAGGTGACCTGACTCTCCTCCTTTCCTGGATCCAAGACCAAATATCTACTGCTCAAGAGGACTTCTCCTCACTGGTACTTTCCATCTCAGGCGCTTTGGGGCTCACCTCCCTCTGATATAAAGCTTCTCCGCATTTGTAACATCGCAGCTGTACCGTCACGGGGCTTCTCCGGTATCACAATGGGAGCAATTAAGTGAACTACAACCTCATTAAGAGGCCCTTTTACTAAGCCACGTAGGCGTCTACGTGCACCAAACGCATGCCAAATTGGCGTTATCGCCCAGTTACCATGTGGCTCTTGCGGTAATTTCAATTTTGGCACGTGTCCACTACGCGCTTCTGAAAAATATTTTTTATTTTCTGGTGGGCATAACGGATGCGTGCCAAATGGCATTTGCCGTATGTAGGTCATTACCGCCCAGTTTCTTTACCACTAGGTAAATGGCTGGCGGTAAAGTCTCAGACCCAAAATGGACACGCAGGAATTTTGATTTTGCCGCATGTCCATTTTCAGCAAAAAAAAAAAAAGAGACCCTTTTTACAGGCGCGCTAAAAATGGATCAGCGCGTGCCCAAAACCCGCTCCCACTCTACCGCAAGCCATTTTTCAGCGTGCCTTTGTAAAAGGACCCCTAATTGTGTTTTTTAAAGTTTCTAATGTAAAAGCATCACCACAATATCCCTTATTAGACACATTAGAATCCATAGATCAGAGAGACCAAGAGGAGCATAATCAAACGGGGCGCCCAAGTTTTCATGAGGGCGTCCTCGCAGGGCAGCCCTGTGAAAAGGCGGGTAAACCCGTATTATCGAAACAATATGGGTGTCCATCTTTCGTTTTGATAATATGGTCATGGATGCCCAAATATCAACATTTAGGTCGACCTTAGAGATGGTCGACCTAAATGTTCAGATAGTCAACCATAGAAATGGTCGTCCCTGGTTTTCAACCATAATGGAAACCGAGGACACCCATCTCAAAAACGACCAAATCCAAGCCCTTTGGTCATGGGAGGAGCCAGCATTCGTAGTGCACTGGTCCCTCTCATATGGCAGGACACCAACCGGGCACCCTAGGGGGCACTGCAGTGAACTTTGGTCGTCCCCACGACGGGAAGCAGTTGAGGACGCCCAAAATCTGCTTTCGATTATGCCGATTTGGGTGACTCTGAGAGAATGACGCCCATCTCCCGATTTGTGTCGGAAGATGGGCGCCCTTCTCTTTCGAAAATAAGCCTGCAAGAATGTACATTATTCCTTAACAGTCCCATAATTGGAAGTGCTACTTAAGAAGTGTGATTGTACAAAACTCATAAGCCTCCTTTGTCTCCGGTTTTTCGCTTCTGTCACCTGTTCTAGGAAGATGGCTGGGACTTCAAGGAAGAACATTCGTGAAAAGGGCGAATGCTAAAGTTGGGCCGAAGGGGATGTGAGCATGGAAAACTCAAAGGTGATCTGTGATCACTCCATTCTCATCCTCTGCACTGCAGGTTGTTTCCTTGTCTTTCTTTAAAGAGTGAATTTTCATCTTGGAGCCAGAAGGAGGAGGGTTGCCAATCCCGAGAAACTGCTTCAGAGTTGCTGCTTAAAGAGATGTCAGCAGAAGTTTATCTGTACTGCTTCAAGAGAATTTTCTAGAGAGAAGTGGCTTGTTTCATGCATGAATCAGCAGTTTAAACCTGTTATTAGCTCTCATTAGCTTATTAAGCCAATTAAGTTGTGCGCATTGTTATAGAATCCTCGCTGATTTCAGTGCGGATCTCTAGGCATCCAGGGACATGATGCCTACAATTAGGCAAGTATTTTAGAAAATGGTGTACTGACGTAGGTCCCTTTCTAAAATACATGCACATGGATGACCCTGTGGTGATGATTCCCAGCAGGAGCACCTATTTAGGAAAAGTAGATGTTGAGAGCATCTGCACTGACCACCCCGCCATATAGTGTCAAGTTTGGCAGTGCCATATGTATGTGGGGATTTTACACCATAGACATCGCCGTGCTGAACACTGCACACCCTCAGCAGTGAATCCTGATTCTTCCACCCCCATCACAGCATCCTGATCATAGCATCCAATCCTACCCTTTGAGCCCCCAAGATCTCCTTCCAAACCCTTCCCTCTGCCACAAAGTTCCTCCCACATACCCTAACCCGAACTTCCCACATGCCCTAAGACTCTTCATCCAAGTCTGGGACTATGGCAGGAGCGGCCGCTCTACCCTGGCCCCATCTAGCTCTAGGTGTCAAAATGATAGCACTGACCCCTAGTGGTATTCTTGTGGTACTACCATTTATTATAGGCAGGTACTTTCTCTGTTCTCACCATCTAAGTTTTTTTAGTTGATGCAATGGAGAGTTAAGTGATTTACCCAGGATTATAAGGATCTGTAGTGGGATAGAACTTAGCTCCCCAGGTTCTTAGTCTACTGCTCTAACCATTAGACATAGCCATCCACAGTGCTTTTTGGCACCCTAGACATTCTTGGTTTGATTTGAATTTACTAGGCTAATATGTTCAATTTGGCCCCAATTCAACTCTGATAATACACACTGGTTCACGGGGTTTTTTTTTCTATCTGTGCTTTCCAGCTTTCAAGTATAGCAAGCATATGTATAGAGTTAAAATACTAAATTGTGTCACTTTTCTCCCAAATGCAATTCACGCCTTCTTAGTACTTTAGGATATTATCAGTCAAGGTGCCATTTTTACCTTGGCTTGTGTGTGCTGTTGTATTTTGCATGTAATGCCAGCATCAATATAAGGGACTATTGTAAAAAAAATATTGAAAGTTCTGGTTTATGATGGAGGGAATCCAACATAAATTTCCCTTGGCAGCAATGGTTTTTCAGACCTAAGGGCCTCTATGATTCTAGTCAACACTTCCATATATGTGTTTTATTTTTAAGAGCATTAAAACTTTCAGAATCATCATTTTTTCCAAAATACTTACTGCATAATGGTTTTATTAACCTTCCATTGTATGTTCTAAAGTTCAGGCCATTTCTTAACATGATTTATAGCCCTCATTGATGTCAAAATAGCAAAGTTATCTGTAGGCTCTTCCAGCTCCATTTTTGAATCTATCCCTTTACCGCTTCCCATCAATCACAGCCATATTTCTTGCAAAGTGTGTCCAGTTACGTATGAAAACATCCTCTTTGTTTGGACCCCTCCTCTGCTACTATTGTCTCTAGCTCTCTCTTGCCAACATCCTCGTCAACAATTTCCTTTCAGTTGGCTCATACCCTGATGTCGAGAATGTGCCATAAAAATGACCCTTTGTCTAACTACTGCTCATATCCAACGCCTTTTGTTCAGGCTTGTGCAGCTAGGTTCATTATGTGAGCAATGTGAAATCCTAGCAGTGGCAGTCTGTAGCCTTCTGTTGAAACAGAGATGCTTTTTCAAGTTGAGTGTTTGCTAAGGTATCTGTGATCTTTCTTAAGTCTTTTTTTTTTTTCGTGATCCTTGAAATGTGGACCAATAGCAATTTGATCTGAGAATTAGAAGGGTGGATTGGGATAATTTCTGTTTCAGTTTTGCTCTAAAGTACCACCCAGAACAACCTTCACTGGTTATTTTTTCTCTGTTTTAATTTGGCCTCCCATTTAATTTTAAACATGCTGTACTTTTTCTCTGCCATTTTACACTCTACCTTTTAAACAGATTGCAGAAAGGAAAATCAGGCTGAAACATTGTGTCCTGGGAAGGAAGGAGTGAGGACAGAAAAAATGGCAAAGAAAAATGAGACGACAAATTCTGCCAGTAAGAATATAAAATAAAGAAGTTTAAAATAAGCAGTGCATGGGAAAATGCAAGTGGACTGAGGAATAAGTGGGATTGACACTGCTTTTGACTCCTAACCTCTACTCACTTGCCCTGTACCCCACCTCTTTAATTCCCTTACCTCTTAGTTGTTCTGTCTGTTTACCTGCCTTATTTAGATTGTGAGCTCATTGAGCAGGGACTGTCTTTTCGTGTTTAATGTACAGTGCTGCGTACGCCTTGTGGCGCTATAGAAGTGATAAGTAGTAGTAATATCAGCTTAAACACATGCAGTTTCCTGTGCCCTGCAGTGATAATGAGCTGGTCCAATCAGAGTCCCAGACAGACAAACTATGACTTCGTTTTCTTGGGGCACTGTTTACATTGTAGAGGAGCATAGCCTAATGCAGCCATTCCCAGCCCAATCCTCATGGCATACCTAATCCCATTGGGTTTTCAGGATATCCACAATGAATATGCAAGAGTTACATGTGCATGCAACTGCGGCAGTGCATACAAATCTATCTCATGCATATTCACTGTGAATATTCGGAAAACCTGATGGGACTAGGGTGTGCCCTGAGGACTAGGTTGGGAAAGGCTGGTCTAATGGTAGAGCAGAAAATTGAGAACCAGTTCAAATCCCACTGATCCTCCTTCCGATGGATGGTAGCAGTTGGTTCAGATGGGCAGACTTGATAGGTCATACAGTCTGTACCGTCCATCATTTTCTCTGTCTCTGTCATCATCTTTTTGGGGTTCTCTAAAGCTATGTACTGTGAGCAATAGGTGGGAGTTTATACTTATATTTATTCAGGTTAAGGACTGGCTGAAAAATGTGTTTACATGACTTCTGTTCAGGTGTTCAATCGTTATTCTGGAGTTCTCCTAGCTGCTGCCTCCAACCATCTTTTCCATCAGACCTATATTATCTTCACATTTTCCACCGGATGCTCTGTCCTATTTTACACTTGTACCCTTTGCACTGTTTCATCACCTCAGCATTTTAACTGTCAAACGTTATATCTCATATTTCAGAAAAACAGGTCAACTGTCACCAGGTGCAAAAGTCCCTTTTAGTTCTGACCTCTTTGTCAGTGAGTTGGGTTTTTCCAGTAGCTTCACTCTCATGTAGTTTACTACCCCTTATCTGGTTCTTTTTTGTCCAGTGGCATAGAGGTCACTTCATTCACTACCACTACCCATCCTGAGAACACTTAGCTAAAATAAACATCTATTGTGTTTACATGGGCACACTGAATGCTTACAGTAATCCAGAATATTAAGAAGAGCTGGTACAAGAGTACCAGCTGCTCTATGGACACCTTCAGTTTTGTAACGTGGAGGGGCATAATCGAACGGGGCAGGCCATCTATATGGGCAGCCATCTCTAAGGCCGGCCCCGGAAAGCGGCATACACGACCGTATTATTGAAACAAGATGGCCGGCCATCTTTCGTTTCGATAATACGGTCGGGGCCGGCCAAATCTCAACATTTGGGCCAGCCTTAGAGATGGCCAGCGATAGAGAACGCCGCCATTGGTTTTTGCCAATAATGGAAACTAATGGCGGGCATTTCAAACTTGGCCAAATCCAAGATATTTGATCGTGGAAGGAGCCAGCATTTGTAGTGCACTGGTCCCTCTCACATGCCAGGACACCAACCGGGCACCCTAGGGGGCACTGCAGTGGACTTCACAAATTGCTCCCAGGTGCACAGCTCCCTTACCTTGGGTGCTGAGCCCCCCAAACCCCACTACCCACAACTGTACAACACTACCATAGCCCTTAAAGGGTAACGGGGGGCACCTCCCTCAGGATAGCATTCCAGGCACCGACCACCCTCTCCATGAAAACGTATTTCCTGACATTTCTCCTAAGATTAAGTCAAAGCAAAAAGGAAATAATCTTCCAACAAAACTGCTCAGCAACAACACAGAAGTGGAAGTCTACCACCCCGCATCCTCAATTCATGTCCCCTAGTTTTACTGTTACCCTATCTCTGGAAAAGATCTGTTTGTATATTAATACATTTCAAATATTTAAACATCTGTATCATATCTCCCTTATCCTTCCTTTTCTCTAGAATATACATATTCAGTTCTTCCAGTCTCTTCCAGTCTTTTGGGACAAATTCCATACCATTTTCATCACCTTCCTCTGAACTATTCCAAGTCTTTTTATGTCCTTAGCAAGATACAGCCTCCAAAACTGAACACAATGTTCCAAGTGAGGCCTCACCAATTACTTGTGCAGCAACATCAACACCTCCTTTTTTCTGCTGATTATGCCTTTCTCTATACAGCTAGCATCCTACTGACTATGGCCACTGCCTTGTCACACTGTTTTGTTGCCTTGAGATCCTCAGATACTATCACCCCAAGATCCAATTCGTTGTCTGTGCTTATCAGCCTCTCACCTCCTAGCACATAGGGCTCCATTGGATTTCTACTCCCCAAATGGATCACTCTGCACTTCTTCGCATTAAACATTAACTGTCAAACATTAAAACATTCTTCTGGCTTTTGCTGATTACTTTTCTTGTTGTCCACCTAGGAGAAAATTCTATAAATGGTGTTTAAAGCTAGGTGGAAGAGAGAAAGAGGATTGCCTCTGCAATAATGTAAACAACTAGCACCAACTGAGGTAGTCTAAAGAAGAAGGAGCTTCCAGAGTAATCACATTTCCAATTTTATTGAAAAAGGATCCAACTTGGCCAAGCTTTGGCTACAGCCTGCATCAGGGGCCATCAAGATTTCAAAAGATCAAAAAAGGATGGTAATCATGCAGTGTGACTAGGGCACTTCATACTTGCCTATGAGTAAAATCAATATGACCTGCCAACCTTCTGCTAGTTTTCACACTAACAGAGACTCCTTTTCTGGAACACACTTGTGCACATGTCTACAGTCCACACATATGTATGGATCCAAATAAATTCCATCCATCTCAGAACCCTCATGTTCCTTCTCCTCGTGAGTCATGAAAATGTGATGTGGTACACACTGGTACACAATAAAGACATGTTAGGAATTAAATTATACCTTTGAGGAGATGATATTATTACAATACATCTGTCTCTATCCTTTTGTCTGGTGGCATCAGCTCCTAACTCAGCCTGTACTTTGCATTCCATAACATTTATGGTTTGATAGTCCTTATCATTTTTCCCATTATAAGCTTGTTTTTCTGTATACATCCTCCATTTGACTATAATCTTTCCTCCTCACCAGGTTTATTTCAGCAATTGGTTCAGTTCTGGAACCTCTTTCCATGTTCATGGATACGTTTTTAAAACCATTAGTACCTAAGTTTCCTTCAAATGTTCAAGATTCCACTTATGTTATCAACATCCTAGATAAACTGATTATTCAAAGAAACTTACTTTTAGTAACAGTAGAAACATACTCTACCAAAGACATCACTATACTTGGATCCAACCAAATCTAAAATAGAATTGGTCTCCATAGCCCTACAGGAAATTTCAATTTTGACAGCAAATATTACAAACGAATAAAAGGTCCAGTAATGGGTGCCACTATGGTCCCATCAACTGCTAACCTATATGTTGCTCATTTTGAAGGAAGATTTCTAAGAGAACATGATTTTCAAGCACAGATGCTCCTACGGCAGAGATATACGGATGATATGCTTATGCTATGGCAAGGTGATGAAAATCATCTATTGAAGTTTCACAATTGGCTCAATATCACTGTTGGAAACAGGATACTGAACTTCATGGACCTTCGATCTGTCCCAGTATGGCAATGCTTATGATGTTATGTTCTTATCCCAATCTTAGATTTCAAATGAATTATAGTAGAGGGGAAATATCCTTTCTAGACAACCTGGTGAAGTATAGAAATGGCAAAAAGAACTTACCCTATAGCCTGTTTCTAAGAGTTAAACAATTAGTTCCAATCAGAATGATTTTATACAACAAATTCAGATCATGAAAGATAAGTTTTGTGAGAGAGGAAGGTTTTAATAAAGTAAGATTGAAAGATAGAGAATCTCTTTTAAAATCAAGTCACAAAAAAAAAAAACAAGGTAGTTTGTAGTCTTCTATATGATCTCCTTTCTCATAACATCGCCCATATTCTCAAAAAACACTGGCACATTGTACAGGAAAAGACCTAGTAGCAGCCCTCAGGAGACATAAAAACTTGAAACATATGCTTGCTACATCTACGACCGCACCTCGAACACTGTGTGCAATTTTGGTCACTGCATCTAAAATAAAATATAGTGAAATTAGAAAAGGTAGAGAAGGGCGACAAAAATGATAAAGGGGATGGGACGACTTCCCTATAAGGAAAGGCTAAAGTGGCTGGGAAGGGCATAATCGAATGGCGCCGGCCATCTCTATGGGCGGCCATCTCCGGAGCCAGCACCGCAAGTGGGCAGAGCCAACCGTATTTTCGAAAAAGATGGCCGGCCATCTTTTTCTTTGCTAATACGGTTGGGCCCGGCTAAATGTCAGAGATCGCCGGCCATAGTGGAAAATAATGCCGGCGATCTCAAACCCGGCAAAATCCAAGGCATTTGGTCGTGGGAGGAGCCAGCATTTGTAGTGCACTGGCCCCCCTGACATGCCAGGACACCAACTGGGCACCCTAGGGGGCACTTCTAAAAATTAAAAATAAAAATAGCTCCCAGGTACATAGCTCCCTTCCCTTGGTTGGTTAGCCCCCCCAAAACCCACTCCCCACAACTCTACACCATTACCATAGCCCTAAGGGGTAAAGGGGGGCACCTACATGTGGGTACAGTGGGTTTTGGGTGGGTTATGGAGGGCTCCTATTTACCACCACAAGTGTAACAGGTAGGGGGGGATGGGCCTGGGTCCACCTGTCTGGAGTGCACTGCACCCACTATAAACTGCTCCAGGGACTTGCATACTGCTATCAGGGAGCTGGGTATGACATTTGAGGCTGGCATAGAGGCTGGCAAAAAAGTTTTTTTTTGTTTTTTTGGGGGGGTTTGAGGGGGTTGGTAACCACTGGGGGAGTAAGGGGAGGTCATCCTCGATTCCCTCCGGTGGTCATCTGGTCAGTTGGGGCCCCTTTTTGAAGCTTGGTCGTGAAAAAAAAGGGACCAAATAAACCCGGCGAAATGCTTGTCAAGCCTGGCTTTTTTTTTCCTTTATCAGGCGAAGCCGGCCATCTCGTGAGCACGCCCCCGTCCCACCCCGTCCCGCCTTCACTACCCTACCGACATGCCCCCTTGATATTTTGCCGGCTCCGCAATGGAAAGCAGTTGAACCTGGCCAAAATCGGCTTTTGATTATACCGATTTGGCTGGGTTCAGGAGATCACCGGCCATCTTCCGATTTGTGTCGGAAGATGGCCGGCGGTCACTTTCAAAACTGGGCTCCTCAACTTGTAGAAAAGATGACTGAGGGGAGATGTGATAGAGATCTATAAAATAATGAGTGGAGTGGATCGGGTAGACGTGAATCATTTGTTTACTCTTTCCAAAAATACTAGGACAAGGGGGCACACAACGAAGCTACAAAGTAGTAAATTTAAAACAAATCAGAGAAAATATTTCTTCACTCAATGTGTAATTAAACTCTGGAATTCGTTGCCACAGAATGTGGTAAAAGCAGTTAGCTTAGCAGGGTTTTAAAAAGGTTTGGATAGCTTCCTAAAATAAAAGGAGGAGTGGCCTAGTGGTTAGTGTGGTTGGCTTTGGTCCTGGGGAACTGGGTTCAATTCCCACAGCAGGCACAGGCAGCTCCTTGTGACTCTGGGCAAGTCACTTAACCCTCCATTGCCCCAGGTACAAATAGGTACCTGTATATAATATGTAAGCTGCATTGAACCTGCTATGAGTGGGAAAGCACAGGGTACAAATGAAACAAAAAAAAAAAGTCTATAAGCCATTATTAAGATGAACTTAGGGAAAATCTACAGCTTATTTCTAGGATAAGCAGCATAAAATGTACTATTTTGGGATCTTGCCAGGCACTTGTAACCTGGATTGGCCACTGTTGGAAACAGGAAGCTGGGCTTGATAAACCTTTGATCTGTCCCAGTATGGCAATTCTTATGTTCTTATGAACTACCCATTTAGACAGAGACCAGAAACAAGGTAGAGGCCACTATCCCTGTGTCCAATGTTCTGTCTACCATATCAATATGAGAACCACATTCTTTACATATCCTGAAACTGGTCAAACCTATGAACTCAGGCAATTTTTAAACTACAAAACAGAAAAGGTGATATATGCAGTGGTCTGCCCTGTAGGCTCCTGTACATAGGAAAGATAAAAATAGAACTAAATAAGTAATTAATTGAACATAAAAGTGACATAAACATGAAAGGGACAGACAGACCCCTGGTTAAACATTCTGTTCTGAAGTATCACTCTTTTAAGGACTTCATCATTTAATTCCCTCAATAGTTTGCAACAATACATTTGCTTCTAGACATTACACATTTCTTTGTCTTCGTTTTGGGGATCTTCTGTAATTCCACACCTACTGGAGTTCTACAGATCATATGCCTCTCGCTCACATCTAAATCACTTTTTCTTACATATTCAATTGCTACACAATAAAGATGCATCAGGAATTAAATTATACCTTTGAGGAGCTGATATTATTAGACTATATCTGTCCTCTATCCTTCTGTCTGGTGACATCAGCTCCTATAAGATTCAACCAAATGCTTTGCCATCCATTGCATTTATTTTTTGATAGTCTTTATCATATATGTTGTTATAAGTTTTTCTTGTTTTTCTGTGTGCTTTTTCCATTTGACCATAAATTTTTCAACGATGAGGTATGCAAACCAGCAACATCTATTCCAGATCATCAAAGCTTCTGAGTGGGATAGTGGAGTGGAGGATTAGCCTAGTGGTTAGTGCAATGGACTTTGATCCTGGGGAGCTGGGTTTGAGTTCCACTGCAGCTCCTTGTGACTCTGGGCAAGTTACTTAACCCTCCATTGCCCCAGGTACAAATAAATACCTGGAAATATACTATGTAAACCACTTTGAATGTAGTTGCAATAAAACACAGAAAGACAGCCTATCAAGTCTTATTCCCCTTTCAGGGAATCATCCTTTTCTTCCATTTCCTTATTTTTTTCCTTCTGTGAACAGACTTCTTTGTCAGTTGCACATACTTATTTACAATTTTTAAATTTATTTATTTATTTTATTGCATTTGTATCCCACATTTTCCCACCTTTTTGCGGGCTCAGTGTGGCTTACAATAAGTTGTGAGTGATAGAAATACAGTTTGTCACTGCTCGGTTATGGATTACATTGTGAGGAGTTAAGCGAGACAAACTCAGAGTATCATATAGGAATATAGCAATGGAAAAGAGCAGTTAAACATTAGGGGAACAACGGGAAACTAAAAGGGCAGTACATAAAACAAGAAAGCATAAAGGCATACATTTTCTGTGAGTAGAGGTATGAGTGTGGTGAGAGTACAGCTTAGATGAGACCTCTTTGAATACTTGGCAACTCATCAAACCATATTCTACTTGGATATCTCTTAATCAAATGCAGTTGATTAAAAAAACTGCTTATAATATTAGACTTACAGTGGTAGCAGCTTTTAGCTAATCTGTTGACATATATTGGATTACCATGGCAACCCAGTTTGACATCACTGGATCCAATGGTATCAGTTGTACAGTAATGACAGCAGTCCATGGTATATCAGTAGAACTTAGCATATGGTCAGCAGGCTTACATTTCTGAAAGAATATTTATGAGGTGATCTTTCAGCTTTCAGTAGAACGCTAACAATTCTATGGTGCTATAAAAGCTACAGTAATGACATATGTTGACTGTAAATATTTCACAGCACTTCATGAAAGGTTTACTATAAAACTATATGAGTTCAGACAGCTTGGAATAATTGTTCTTAGAGATTCATGTTTAAAAAGTTTAATGCCATACTAAATACTACTAGCTCCACAGAGTTCCAGTAGAATGGGTGGTGAGAAGAAAGATTTTTGAGGGGGAAGAAAGAACAGGAAAAGAGATAGAAGGGTAGACAAGAGAAGGGGAGGAGGAAAGGGGAGATGGGGAAAGAATGGAGATCAGAGAGGTAGCTAAAATATGGAGGTGAATAAAAAATGGCAGGAAGGTGGGAGGGGGAAAGAGAGGGGTCAGGAAAGAAATGTATGGAGAAATTGGAAGGATGAAATCTGGAATACCAGTTCCCTGATGGAGAACCAAATTCAAAATGTGAAGTCATGTCGGAACTTGGATTATGGATGCTGGAATGAGAAGTGACCTTTTGGTGAACTGGAAGGTTTTTAATTTAAAAAATGGAAAAACACTTTGAAAAACAGTGGTAACGAAGGTATATTTTATTTTTATAAATTATTATATACAATTCCAATATACAATCTTGTAACAGAAAATAGACATATCTATAAACTAAACATAATAGAGTATGCTATAAAAATAGAAAAATAAATAAGTAAACTCCCTAAATCTACCATCCAGTCCACAAAAAGGAGAGAAGACAAGGTAATATACCAAGCAATATATCTAATAGGAAAAATAAGGAAGGAAATTATCCATCATATATGTATTTTCATGGAATTGATATAGATAAGGCTAAAGGAGAAACAGTAGCCTTAGGAGGAGATTTAGGGGTGCACAGGTTGTTTGTTTATTAAAATTAAAATCAATGCACATCCATTTTTGGCCTGAGATCTTACCACCACCCATTGACTTAGCGGTAAGGTCTCACATGTTAACCGGGTGGTAAGCGGCCAGCACGTATAAACTGCCAATTACCGCCGGGTAAGCGCCACACAGTAGAAAATTGAAAATATTTTCTACCACGTGTTTTGGGCATGCGCCAAATTGGAACCACTGCCTGGCTATCGCATGCCCCAGGCAGTAATTCCATTTTTGGCGCTTGCCTAAAACACGTGGTAGAAAATATTTTCAATTTTCTACTGTGTGGCGCTTACCCGGTGGTAATTGGCAGTTTATACGTGCTGGCCGCTTACCACCCGGTTAACATGTGAGACCTTACCGCTAAGTCAATGGGTGGTGGTAAGATCTCAGGCCAAAAATGGATGTGCACTGGTTTTAATTTTGCTGCACATCCATTTTCGGGCACAAATAAAACAGCCTTTTTTCCCGGCGAGCTGAAAAATTGACCTGCGCGTATCCAAAACACGTGCCTACACCAGCACAAGCCACTTTTAGGTGCCTTAGTAAAAGGGCTCCTTAGAGTCCAAAAAAGATTTCCAGTGCTCTGGATCAAAGAATATATACTTAACACAATTAAGTTTAATAACACATTTGCATGGATAATTAAGCCAGAACAGCACCCCCAACTGCTGCACCCATGATCTTAGAGAAAGAAATTGCTGGCAGCGCTTCTGCATCATTCTAGTAACATCAGGAAAAATCCTCACTTTGCATCTGAGAAAAAGTGTGTCACAGTGGCAGAAATAAAGCCTCAAAACCCAGTCATGATCAAGATCCAGAACAGAAGTCACAGGTGTCACAGTATGAGTGTCCGATTCTATGATCTGGGTTACATTCAGTAAATCAAATGAGGCTTCTAAATTGGTTGCTTCCTCTGCCGTATGATCTTTTACAAAAGGTGGAAAATAATGTATCCTTGAAATTGGAGGAAAAGATTCTCTGAAATCTTGAATATTTCAACAAGATATATTTTTAAAAATAGCCAAAGAAGCTTCAGTGGAAATTTTTGGAAAATTAATAAATCTTGTTTATAGTGTAACCAGGTCCCTCTAGGTGCAGCCAAGGATAGAACAATCTCCTCCAGCCACAGGCTCCAGGTACAGTCAGGAAATAAATATCCACCAACAACTTCAATCTTTAAGGACTTTATTCCATGCAGGTTTCTAGTAGACCTGATACACAGTTCCAACAGCAGCATTCACCTTCAATCTTAAGCACATGTAAGCCACCTGAAAGTGTGTGGCAAATAGTCCCCTTTAAGCAGTAGGCTATCAGCACATATCAGGACACGTAAATTTAGGTGCAGAGGGCCATGTTCTAAAACAGTGTGTGTAAATCTTGAAATGCCCACAAAATCCCCATTGCCACACCTATAACCACGCCCCTTTTTGTCTCCACACATTGAAATTTAGGCACTCTGCAATACAGAATACAACTGGCGCTTTTGCACATAAATTCTAATTATTGTCAATTAGTGCTCATTATTGCTTGTTAAGTACTGTTAACAACACCGATTGGCTAATTAAGTTATGCATGCTGTTACAGAATCTGCTTGGATTTTGGCTACATCGAATCCAGGGGTAAATGATGTTAATTGCTGATAATTGGCACTAATTTGTTGTTACGCATGGAACTACATTTAGGCGCTGTTCTATATAACACCTAAAGGCTGTAGCATGCAACTACAAAGAGGGTGTGGTCATGGGCGGATCAGGGGCATGTCTATTACAGAACACTATCACATACCCATGAAACTCCAACTTTAGATGCCAGCATTTATTCCAGGTGTATGTGCCCACACTTAAAGTTAGGCACACACATGCAGACTAACGCCCTATTCTATAATGACAATATCACCCACAATTGCTGTTATAGAATTAGTGCTTAGCAGCCACATTTTTGGCACCCTTTGTAGAATCTACCCCATAGAAATACCTTCTTTGCAGCAGGTGTAAATTTGTGTGTTATTTGTGTGCAATTGGAGATGGGTCAGGGATCCTGTTGTGGATGAGAGACACTGAGGATCCTATATTGTCCTTATAAAATAAGCATATTTTTGGACTTCTCACATGGGCATCTTGTTAGAAAATGTTTAGGACAAGGCATTGTGGGGGTGCTCCAAGGACACATGGTAGTAGTCTATTCTATCATGGAACCTGGACGCCAAGATTCCATTATAAAATACTAGTGTAATTCGGTATCTACACACTTAATATTTACATGCCCGCAGTTACACCAGCCACAGATCTGGCATGAGTGCAGAAGCCTAAATGCGGCAGGGGTGCATGTAACTTACAGTATTCTGTGTGCCCTGTGGAATGCCCGCTTGGTCTGCAACAAACTTTCCTTCACCCATGATCTCTTCATCTCCCATTCCCTTCAACTGCTCGCCCTAACTGAAATCTGGCTCACCCCCAATGACTCTGCCTCAGTCGCGGCCCTATGCCATAGAGGTTATCCCTTCTCCCATTCTCCCCGCCCAATTGGCCACGGTGGCGGTGTCGGGTTACTACTTTCGCCTTCCTGCAGTTTTCAACCTCTCCTCCCACCACAGTCTCACTGCTTCTCATCCTTTGAAGTTCACTCCATCCGTCTATTCTACCCGCTGGCACTCAAAGTTGCGGTCATTTACCGCCCCCCTGATAAGTCTCTCTCTTCCTTCCTTACCGACTTCGATGCCTGGCTCTCCGTTTTTCTTGAGCCCTCATCCCCATCCCTCATTCTTGGAGACTTTAACATACACACTGATGACCCATCCAACTCTTACGCTTCTCAGTTCCTCACTCTAACCTCCTCCTTCAACCTCCAACTGAGCTCCACCACCCCTACTCACCAATCTGGCCACTGTCTTGACCTCTACCTGCTCACCCTCCAATTTTTGCGCCTCAGCTCTTCCTCTCTCTGACCATCACCTGATCACCTTCACACTTCACCACCCTCCCCCTCAGTCCCGCCCAACACTAACCACTACTTCCAGGAATCTCCAGGCTGTCAACCCTCCCACCTTATCCTCTAGTATCTCTAATCTCCTCCCTTCCATTATGTCCTCCGAGTCTGTCGGCAAGGCTGTCTCCACTTACAATGCCATTCTCTCCTCTGCACTGGACACCCTTGCACCATCCATCTCCCGTCCCACAAGGCATACTAATCCCCAGCCCTGGCTGACCCCTTGCACCTGACACCTTCGCTCCTGTGCCCGATTGGCTGAACGCCTCTGGAGGAAATCTCGCACCCATACTGATTTCATTCATTACAAATTCATGCTATCCTCTTTCTAGTCCTCCCTATTCCTCGCCAAACAGGACAATTACACCCAATTGACTAATTCCCTCAGCTCTAACCCTCGTCGTCTCTTCGCCACCCTTAACTCCCTCCTCAAAGTGCCCTCCGCTCCCACCCCCCTCACTCTCTCCTCAATCACTGGCTGATTACTTCCGCGACAAGGTGCAGAAGATCAACCTCGAATTCTCCACAAAACCATCTCCTCCTCTTCACCCTTTAACCCACCCCCTCAACCAACCAACCCAGGCCTCATTCTCTTCTTTTCCTGATATTACCGAAGAGGAAACCACCCATCTTCTCTTCCTCCTCGAAATGCACCACCTGTTCCTCTGACCCCATCCCCACCAACTTACTCAACACCATCTCTCCTACTGTCACCCCCTCCATCTGTCATATCCTCAACCTCTCTCTCTCCACTGCAACTGTCCCTGACACCTTCAAGCATGCTGTTGTCACACCACCCTTCAAAAAACCATCACTTGACCCTACCTGTCCCTCCAACTACCGCCCAATTTCCCTCCTACCCTTCCTCTCCAAGATACTTGAACGCGCCGTTCATAGCCGTTGCCTTGAATTTCTCTCCTCTCATGCCATCCTTGATCCGCTTCAATCCGGCTTTCGCCCCCTACACTTGACAGAAACGGCACTATCTAAAGTTGGCAACGACCTGTTCCTTGCCAAATCCAAAGGCCACTATTCCATCTTCATCCTCCTCAACCTATCCGCTGCTTTTGACACTGTCAATCACAATTTACTTCTTGCCACACTATCCTCATTTGGGTTCCAGGGCTCTGTCCTCTCCTGTTTCTCCTCTTATCTCTCCCACCGTACCTTCAGAGTACATTCTCATGGTTCTTCCTCCACCCCCATCCCGCTCTCTGTTGGAGTTCCTCAGGGATCTGTCCTTGGTCCCCTTCTTTTTTCAATCTACACCTCTTCCCTGGGCTCCCTGATCTCATCTCATGGTTTCCAATATCATCTTTATGCCGACGACACCCAGCTTTATCTCTCCAAACCAGACATCACTGCGGAAACCCAGGCCAAGGTATCGGCCTGCTTATCCGACATTGCTGCCTGGATGTCTAACCGCCACCTGAAACTGAACATGTCCAAGACCGAGCTTATTGTCTTCCCACCCAAACTACTACTACTACTACTACTACTATTTAGCATTTCTATAGCGCTACAAGGCGTACGCAGCACTGCACAAACATAGAAGAAAGACAGTCCCTGCTCAAAGAGCTTACAAACCCACTTCTCCTCTCCCTCCACTCTCTATCTCAGTTGACAACACCCACATCCTCCCCGTCTCTTCTGCCCACAACCTCGGAGTCATCTTCGACTCCTCCCTCTCCTTCTCTGCGCATATCCAGCAGACAGCCAAGACCTGTCGCTTCTTCCTCTATAACATTAGCAAAATTCGCCCTTTCCTTTCTGAGCACACCACCCGAACTCTCATCCACTCTCTCATTACCTCTCGCCTTGACTACTGCAACCTACTTCTCACTGGCCTCCCAATTAGCCATCTATCCCCCCTTCAGTCCATTCAGAACTCTGCTGCACGTCTTATCTTCCGCCTGGACCGATATACTCATATCACCCCTCTCCTCAAGTCACTTCACTGGCTTCCGATTAGGTACCGCATACAGTTCAAGCTTCTCCTACTAACCTACAAATGCACTCGATCTGCAGCCCTTCCCTACCTCTCTACCCTCATCTCCTCCTATGTTCCTACCCGTAACCTCCGCTCTCAAGACAAATCCCTCCTTTCAGTACCCTTCTCCACCACCGCCAGCTCCAGGCTCCGCCCTTTCTGCCTCGCCTCACCCCTTGCTTGGAATAAACTTCCTGAGCTCATTCGCCAGGCCCCCTCCCTGCCCATCTTCAAATTCTTGCTCAAAGCCCACCTCTTCAATGTCGCCTTCAGCACCTAACCACCATACCTCTATTCAGGAAATCTAGACTGCCCCAACTTGACATTTCGTCCTTTAGATTGTAAGCTCCTTTGAGCAGGGACTGTCTTTCTTTATTAAATTGTACAGCGCTGCGTAACCCTAGTAGCGCTCTAGAAATGTTAAGTAGTAGTAGTAGTAGTAGTAAGTTGTACATGTAAGTGGGATCCCCACCCATGCTCCGCTAATATGTAAGCTCCCCTTGCCAATAGGTGCAATGTAAGTATTTGCAGAATAACGGTTAGTATATCTGGGTTAAAAAAGGATTTGGACAAGTTCCTGGAGGAAATGTCCATAGTATGCTATTCAGACAGCCATAGGGGAAGCCAATGCTTGCCCTGAGATTGGTAGCTTGAAATGTGCTACTAATTGGGCTTCGGCCAGGTATTTGTGACCAGGATTAGCTACTGTTGGAAACATGATAATGGGCTAGATGGACTATTTGGTCTGACTTAGTATGGCTATTCTTATGTTCTTATGTTCAGCGCCCTGTTGACACTTTCCTAGGTACGTGTACACACACCTGCATTAATGCTATTATTCTAGACATTTACTTGCATGAAGAATGTGTAAATGCAGGCACTTTGATTACAGAATAGCCCTTTGTATGCCGGTGAGTGATTATAGGTATAAAGTATGACTAGGGAGAAGAGAATACATGTAGACAGCATGTGAAGATGCTTGGGCAGTAGTTAGGGACTGACAGAGATACTTTTAAAGAAAAAGGTCCTCCTGCAACATGCTGTGGTCATTGGAACACTATGAATGTTAAGAAAAAACACAGAACAAGAATGTTTTTTAGTTCTTTCCTGCTACCCAATTCCTAGTCCATGCCAGTTTATGCACACCTGAAGCAGATGTAAATGCACTTTCAATATAGGCAGTTACTCTATTGCTTTAAAGAGCCACATAGGTGCCTCTGTATCTTTATAAAATTGTGGCCCCATTAAAATTAGCCTCTGCATGTTTGGATTAATTACCAGACCTCCAACTATCATTATAGTTTTGTATATTCAAAAGAAAATTGCATTGCTTGCAGAATTATTATGGAAATTGACTCTCATTTATCAGTCAATGCTGAACTAGTGAATAGATGCTGAGGTCTATAAAATCCTGAGTGGAGTGGAATGGGTAAATGTGAATCAATTGTTTTCTCGTTCACAAAGTGAAAAAACTAGGGAGCATGCCATGAAATTACTAAGAAGCATGTTTAAAAGAAACTGGAAACAACAATTTTAACTCAGTGCAAAATATGCTCTGGATTTGATTGCCAGAGGATGTGGGAAAAGCTGTCAATGTAGTTGAGTTTTAAAAGGTTTGGACAAATTCCTGGAGGAAAGGTCCGTAAGTAGACTGTTATTAAGGTAGACTTGGTGGAAAGCCATTATTGATCCCTGGGGGTAAGTAGAATGGAATCTTGCTAATTTTTGGAATCCTGCCGGGTACTTGTGGCCTGGATTAGCCACTGCTGGAAGCAGGATGCTGGGCTAGATTAATTATTGGTCTGATCCAGTATGATAATTCTCATATTATAAGACATTCCTCCATTCACATTATAGAGCAATGTTACTAATATAATCCTTTAAGTTTTTTGTGAGGGATAATTGGATCACAATCAATGTTTCATAAATCAGAACATTTTTAATTAAGGAATAACAATCAAATGAATTAGGCATGATCGCATAATGCTCAAGACCCACCCTGCAAATGCTGGTCTTCTTCAAGAGCTCTGGGGAGCTTGAGCTGGAAGATATACATGATTTGTTTGACTTCTTTCTTTGCCAACAAACTCTGTCTTGGCATTAATTTTATGATTTTGCTGTGCTGATTTTGGCTTCCAAGAGAGTAGAATGCATGAAAAGTAATACGGTTGCTTGTGAGAAAATATTGCCCTGTAGTTTCAAAATAAAACTTAAACCATCAAGGGCAAAATAAATAAATAAAAAGAAATTGTCCATGAAAAGCCATGAGCTGTACACATTAGTACAAAACAATTGAAGTTACAGGGCAGCACAGTCGAAACAGCATCAAGAAACAGTTTTTCATGGAGAAGGAGGTAAATGCCTGGAAAGCCTTCCTGAAAGAGATGATGGAAACCAAACGGTACAGGAATTCAAAAAGGAGTTGGACATACTCAGTGGATCCCTAAAGGGCAAGCTATACAATGACTTTGCACTTCTAAGAAATCATGGGAACGTAACCTGCACCGTGCAGCAGGTACAACCTCAACAACCTTCCTGGGTGTACTCAGTTGACCATGTTGGTCTCTCACTGCCATCATTTACTAAATGCTCCTTTTACAGCACTTGTGTTTTTGATTTATTTTTTTTGCGGGGGGGGGGGGGGGGGGAGTGGGGTTAGGAATGGGTTTATTTAAATTCTAATTTTATATTGCTGGAAAACCTGTTGCTTTATTTTTTTTTCTACTTTTAGTAGAGAGGACTTAGTTTAATTTACTGTTTAAGGAGCTTCTTTGCTTGGCTTACTTGCTCCAGGATGTCTTTTTTACCTCCATTTCAAAAGGAGAGGTGACCTAAATAATCTCTTTTGAAGTCCCTGCACTTCTGAGGATTAGATTTTACACAGAAGAAGACAGCTGCTACTTTTAGCCTACAGGACTAACTTCTAGCTGAGGAAAAGTTAGGGACTTTGGTAGGGCCTTTCTTGTTTTCTTTCTACAGCTGTAAATACTTCTGCAACTGAAATATGGCAGGGAAACATCATGTCACCAAAGCTGTTGCCCCAGTTACAACTTCTGCCTCTGTGCAGACAGAAAATGTGATCCCAGGAGAGGGGCTGGTTTCATAGAAGATGTCTTCAGTTTGAATTCCACATGAAAGAAGTGAAAGAACTGAGACAGAAGGTGCCAAGGTTGAGAAGCATCCACAAAAATGAGAAATACATCAATGAAAGCATCAAAGATTTCCAGCAGTGGGGAAGAAGAAGCTGTGCTGAAAGTGGACAATGGGACTCAGATCACAAGACCCTGCACGACTGATACCATGACTCCATTTGCTTTCAAACCCGATATGCAGTCTTGGAAGTGGAGGAGGTGAGAGCTTCCCAAAGAGAGGAGGAGTTGGAGGTCGAAATCCCCAAAGTTGCTGAATCAGTGACACTAAGAGGTGAAAGGTAGTGGTGGTTGGTGATTCTCGTCTGAGAAGTGCAGAGGCGTCTATCTGTAGGCCAGACTCGATGTCCCGGGATGTGTGCTATATGCCAGGTGCCTAAATTCAAGATGTTGCAGAGAGCTTGCCAAGACTTATCAAGCCTAATAACTAGTATCCAACACTGCTCATCCATGCTGGCACAAATGATACTGCTAGGTACCCCTCTGACCATATCAAAAGTGACTTCATGGATCAGGGAGAGAGGGCGAAGCAAACAGGTGCACAGCTGGTGTTCTTGTTCATCCTCCCTGTTAAGGGTAAAGACTAAGGCAGAGAAGTTTGCATACTGGAGAGGAATATGTGGCTGCACAGATGGTGTCATCAAGAGCATTATGGCTTCCTGGATCATGGGATGCTTTTCCAAGGGCTGCCGAGCAGAAATGATGTCCATCTATCAAAGAAGGAAAGAAGTGTTTTCAGCAGCAGACTGGCTAACCTACTGAAGAGGGCTTTAAACTAGAATCATTGGGGCAGGATGATCAAAGCCCTCAGGTAAGTGAATCATTAAATACCTCTACACAAATGGGAAAAAGGGGGCAACGTCTGGAAAGAAGAATATACTAATGCTTGAGGTATGGGAAATAAGGGTTTACATCATAGTGAAGGGAAATCTTGCCTCACCAATCTATTACATTTCTTTGAAGGGGTGAACAAACATGTGGATAAAGGTGAGCCAGTTGATATTGTGTATCTGGATTTTCAGAAGGCGTTTGACAAAGTACCTCATGAAAGACTCCAGAGGAAATTGGAGAGTCATGGGATAGGAGGTAGGGTTCTAACGTGGATTAAAAATTGGTTAACAGATAGAAAACAGAGAGTAGGGTTAAATGGTCAGTATTCTCAATGGAGAAGGGTAGATAGTGGGGTTCCTCAGGGGTCTGTGCTGGGACTGCTGCTTTTTAACATATTTATAAATGATTTAAAGATGGGAGTAACTAGTGAGGTAATTAAATTTGCTGAAGACACAAAGTTATTCAAAGTCGTTAAATCACGAGAGGATTGTGAAAAATTACAAGAGGACCTTACGAGACTGGGCGACTAAATGGCAGATGACGTTTAATGTGAGCAAGTGCAAAGTGATGCATGTGGGAAAGAGGAACCCAATTATAGCTACGTAATACAAGATTCCACGTTAGGAGTCACCGACCAAGAAAAGGATCTAGGTGTCGTCATTGATGATATGTTGAAACTTTCTGCTCAGTGTGCTGCGGTGGCTAAGAAAGCAAATAGAATGTTAGGTATTATTAGGAAAGGAATGGAAAACAAAAATAAAGATGTTATAATGCCCTTGTATCGCTCCATGGTGCGACCGCACCTCGAATATTGTGTTCAATTCTGGTCGCCGCATCTCAAAAACGATATAGTGGAATTAGAAAAGGTGCAGAGAAGGGCGACAAAAATGATAAAGAGGATGGGGCGACTTCCCTATGAGGAAAGGCTAAAGCAGCTCGAAGAGCTTGGAGAAAAGATGGCTGAGGGGAGGGTGGTGGGGGGAAGAGGGGTTGGTGGTTGAGAGGCTAGGATAGGGGAGGGCAGACTTGTACAGGGTCTGTGCCGGAGCCGGTGATGGGAGGCGGGACTGGTAGTTGGGAGGCGGGAAATACTGCTGGGCGGACTTGTACGGTCTGGGCCCTGAAGGGGACGGGTACAAGTCAAGGTAAGATATACACATATGAGTTTATCGTGGGCAGACTGGATGGACCGTGCAGGTCTTTTTCTGCCATCATCTACTATGTTACTATGTTACTATATGATAGAGGTCTATAAAATAATGAGTGGAGTAGAAAGGGTAGACGTGAATCATTTGTTTACTCTTTCCAAAAATACTAGGACTAGGGGGCATTCAATGAAGCTACAAAGTAATAAATTTGAAACGAATCAGAGAAAATTTTTCTTTACTCAACATGTAATTAAACTCTGGAATTTGGTGCCAGAGAATGTGGTAAAGGTGGTTATCTTAGCTGAGTTTTAAAAAGGTTTGGACGACTTCCTGAAGTAAAAATCCATAGACCATTAAAAATGGACTTGGGGAAAATCCACTGCTTATTTCTGGGATAAGCAGCATAAAATGTTTTGTGTTTTTTTGGGATCTTGCCAGATATTTGTGGCCTGGATTGGCCACTGTTGGAAACAGGATACTGGGCTCGATGGACCTTTGGTCTGTCCCAGAATGGCAATATTTATGTACTTATGACCCAGTTCATCCAAGGGGTTTAAATCGGGAAGTGGAACAGAGGATGCCCCTTTGAATTTATTCTTCAGCCAAATAAAATTTTAGTGAAATCAACACATTAATGTGGGGGTGGGGCATTTCAAATTAAAAGTTGGCATTTTCACCCGTTAACACCATTAATCTTGATGGGTTGCCCATTTCGGGAGAAACTATGCAGCATTTGTAAGTAAGAGCTACTACAATGATAATAAATAAACAAATAAATAGTTTATTAAGGATAATTATACGAAGGAATTGCTCAGATAGCATTTTAGTTTATATTATTTTAGGTTTTGTTATTCCCCCTGAAGAAGCAACATGTGAAACACAGACTGTGTTGGGGATTTGTTGAAGTGTCACTACACAAATTACAAACCGGTGTGAGAAGAATACAACCTAGAAGAATAGCATCGTTCCATCGTTTCTCTAAATATCAGAATTATTGGAATCTATGTTACAGAATTTAATGGAATCTATGTTACAAATAAGTCTGCTTTTTCTTTTCTTGATTCAGTTGCGCATATGGGTGCCTCTAGCGTTAGAGTGCACTAAAAACACTAGCAGGCCTACAGTGCGGCGTAGTAAACAGGGCCCTAATTTCTTTATTAATTTTTTTTGTTACATTTGTACCCCGCGCTTTCCCACTCATGGCAGGCTCAATGCGGCTTACATGGGGCAATGGAGGGTTAAGTGACTTGCCCAGAGTCACAAGGAGCTCTGTGCCTGAAGTGGGAATGATCAATGTATGATTACTATTATTTAATCCCTTTGTTTTTCTTTTCTTGTTAACAAAGATCCCAAGTAAAACAGATTTTATGCTGCTTATCCTAGAAATATGCAGTGAATTTTCCCAAGTCCATCCTAATAATGGCTTATGGACTTTTCTTTTAGGAAATTGTCCAAACCATTTTTAGTCATTTTAGGGTCCATACCAAAAGCACTCAGTTTATTAGTATGCCACCTCTGCAGAGCCACGTGAAAATGTTTACTGAAATCTAAATACAACATATCTAGCTTTCTCCCTTGACCCAACTCTCCTGTCACCCAGTAAAAGAAATTAATCAGATTTGTCAAAAAAGACCTGCCTCTAGTGAAACCATGTTGCCAGGGGTCCTGCAATCCATTGGATTCCAGAAATTGCATTATCCTCTGTTTTAGCAAGAACTATTCAGGCAACAGCTACGTGGAAAGCTGAAGAACTTCTAGCTTTAATAAATGATGCATTTCAGATGAGCAGAGCTCAAGTTGATGATTAACAGGGGCTCCGATATGGAATGTGTTCATATATCTCATATGTGTATATGAGCCGAAGACAACTACATTATAAACATTCTCATGGATTCTAACAAGAAAACAATGCATCTGTCATTTTCATTTGGAAACTGCCATCATTTTAAAAGAATCTTCTTTTTCAACCATTCTTATTAAGTTACTGAACCTGGGAATCTCTTCTAATGTCACCATCCGCTGTACTCATTAGTCTGTTGGACTGTCAAGAAAATGAATCTCCCATCAGTGGAGACAGACAAAGTTCTTGGTCACTGGAGCAGCAGAGGCTGGTATTGCATGTAAGGTTTCTTTCTGAGAGCCTTGTTTTGTGTCCATTGCCCAGGCAACTGTTTCAAACATTACATCATATAATCTACTCAGTCCTATCACTGCTCTAGAGCTCCAGTGTTTGAACAAGGCTAGAAAGTGAACATAAGAGGTTCAGAAAAACATCTGTCTCTCTTGCAAAGAAAAACATTGTATTTAGAAAGAATGTTGATATAGAACTTGCTTGAAAATCAGGAATGACCTGCTTAAAACTGACAGCAGTCATTAATATACAAATTATTTTATTTGATGGTGGTTATTTTCTTAATTTGTCTCTGTAGTGTGATGAGTTATTGTCTTATTACAACACAAAACATTATGCTACAATTCGCATTCACAACATATACAGTAACCCTGTTTATGAAGTCAAATGTCTGATTTAATCATACAACTTCTTTAAAAATAAAAAAAATAAAGAACTGATTTAGCATACTAGGCATCGGACTTATAGATGTGGGCTGCTATTTTTAATGTACTGTATCCCAGAAAAACTTGATAGTTGTATCTCAAGTAGCATAGGGCCACCATTCTTACCCACTTAGTACAACTTAGAGAGATCATCTATGATGTATGAAAGGCTTCCACTTGTTTCATAGAGTAGAGTGATGTGGTAGCCATGTTAGTCCATTTTTAAAGGTAATAAATAGAAATAAAACAAAACATAGAAAATAAAATAAGATGATACCTATTTTATTAGACTAACATTACATTTTTGGGGGGAATAATATTTTAAGGTAACCCTTCTTCTTCAGATCAGAAATAAGCAAATGTTTTTAAGTAAAGGTATACATAAATAAAACATCAAAGCATTCCAATGACAGTTTCATAGGAAGAGGGTGGGGTGGGTAAGGTGAGAAACAGGGGAGCTGGGTGGATAAGGCACAGAAAGAGATGCATGGTAGATAAGAGGAGAAGAGGGATAAGAGATCTATGTTTTCTAGCACATTATAAACCATAAAATTCTACTGCTTTGTCACCCTCTTATCTACCATGCATCTCTCCCTGTCTCTCCTTCACCCAGCTCCCCCTGTTCCTTCCTGTGAAACTGTCATTGAAATGCTTTGGTGTTTCTCTTATATATACTGTTATTTATCAACATTTGCTTATTTCTGATCTGAAGAAGAAAGGTTACCTCCGAAGCTACTCAAAAAATGTATCATCTTATTTTCTTTTCTATGACTTGTTTCATAGAAATGATACCTTTAATGGATAATAATAGAAGGCTTAACCCAATTTATACCTATTGCAAATATTCTTTTATATTATTGCAGGTTCAGCATGAAATGTGACGGTAGACAACCACAAAGGTTCGTATAGGACATTAACATCAGGGTGACCTTAATAAATCAACTTGAATACACTCTCAAAATTTCCAGGAGTGGTTTATAGAAAAGGCAATAGGGGCTGATATTCATAAGCACTTATATGGTCAATGCTCTTAATTGTTTTTCTAATTCTAGTAGCATTCTATATGTAGCATTAGATTCGGTAAATAGCCCCGAAAAATCAGCATGGAAAAAAATTATACATCTAGCTGTATTTTATAAAGGCCATTTGCACTTTATAGAGTAGTGCCCAAGAGTCTAATCTGCACCTAACTAAAATCATCTGAATTAATGCCTGCTGAAAGCAGGTGTAAATGCCAGCATCTAAATTAGGCATGGATCAGACATATTCTGTAAAAATTTGTGTAATATATAGGAACGCCCCCTAGGAGTGGCCTAGTGGTTAGAGTGGTGGACTTTGGTCCTGGGGAACTGGGTTCAATTCCCACTGCAGGCACAGGCAGCTCCTTGTGACTCTGGGCAAGTCACTTAACCCTCCATTGCCCCAGGTACAAATAAGTAGCTAAGCCGCATTGAGCCTGCCATGAGTGGGAAAGCACGGGGTACAAATAAAAAATAAAAAAAAACATGCCGCCCTACCAAAAATGCCATAAAAAATGCCCTGCCAAATGTCATAAAAACAGCACACAATTTGGCAGCCTTCTGGAAACTAACCTGTTCAGAGAGACTTATCAAAAGGACCCTTCTTAAAAAAACAGGACATCAGAACTGTACCAGAATTAGTTAACATTGAATTATTCTTATTTTGGTTACTTTATCACATTGTCATTATTGAACGCTTTTCACTACCCTTGATTTCAGCACCTGAAATGAAAAATTACCGATTTTATTCTAATTTACTGTGTGCTCTATATACTCTGATTGGAACATTCTTCTGTATTTCTTATTCCAGAAATGGCGATCGCCACTACGGTATTTGTAAGCCATATTGAGCCTGCAAAGAGGTGGGAAAATGTGGGATATAAATGCAGAAAATAAATAAATAAATATACTTGCCCTGGGATTTATAGAATATGATCCAAGCATAAATACCAATTAAGGCCAACTAATACCAATAATTGGTTGTTAGCAGGCAATTATTGGCGCTGTTTGGCCCATTAAGAGCCTCTTTTACCAAAACGCACTAGTGATTCCTGTACAGCAATGCCGATGAAGCCAATTCAAGGTGAATGGCTTTGTCAGCATTGCTGCACTGGGAATCACTAGCATGGTTTAGTACAAGGGGCTTAATAAATTAAGTTGCCCGTGCAAATCAGCAATGCGCACTGATTTGCACGTGCAACTTTAGCCACCTTATGTAGAATCTGGGGGATAATGCTGGATGAACAATCCATTATATATCAATCATTATACATACAGTGAAGGGAACGTGTTTGGAGCATTCCAGAGGCAGAGCAGATTATGGCCCTTATTTTAGTTTTATTCGTGGTTTAGATGTCTGAAAACTGGTATTAAGACAGCTATATTTATTTATTTATTACATTTGTACCCCGCGCTTTCCCACACATGGCAGGTTCAATGCGGCTTACATAGTAAATAGAATAACAAAGTCTTGTAAGGAGAAATATTACAAACTGTAGTAAACATAGTAATAATAAGGTCTTAAGAACATGTGAATTTAACATGGAAAGGTGAACAAAGATAGGATGAGCAAAAGGAAAAGAGGCTGGGAGGGGGTATGGTGTAGGGAAGATGAAGAAAAGAAGACTAGGGGATGAGCATGAAGGAGGTTGGGAGACATGCATCATATGGTCTAAGATTAATCATTGTCAAAAACAGGAGTCGTGCGGGTAGGCTGATAAGGTTAATTCTGGTCATTATGGTAAGCTTGCTTGAAGAGATGGGTCCAAGCTATATTGCTTGGATGTCCAAATCCCGATATTTAAAGCCGGGATATGGATATCGAAAACTGCAGTATGTCCTTATGACCAGGGACCAAGCGGTAAGGGAACACAAAAAATCCCATGGAAAATCCAACAACAAGTCAAGAAGTGGGAAATGAGGGAGGGCTAGACAAATCACTGGTTCAACAAGTGAGATTTATTCCATAAACACAAATATCAAGACTTGACACAGCACCGTGCTTCAGCATACAAGATGCCTGCCTCAGGAGTCTGATGATGCAGAAGTGAAAATGAGATGATGCTAAATAAACTGGAAATAATGAGTTTGTCTTTAAAATGTGCGAGTGCTTACCCTTCTACACTATCAAAGTATTAAGTACGAACTGGTCAACTTTTTTGATAGTGCATCGTCCATACATGCACGGTCTTTTTAAAGAATGCCGATAGTGCAGCCAAACTTGCTTCCACCTCAGGAGGAGGCAATATGTGCAGCTGTGCTACCAGCAATTCCCAACATGACATCACACATCCCTGATCCTCCTCCTGGCACCCCCCTCCCCAACATTGGGAAATTCTGTTGTACCACAAGATGACTGCTAGGAGTCATGGCAGCAATTTTGGATCCCAGCTCAGCTTCTGCAGAGTACCATTGGACCTCCATGGAGAACCCCAGTAGGTCCTGGCGGTGTCAGGAGGCTGGAAGGAAGGTCAGGCTGTCGAGGTTGATTTGAATGAGGGGCACCGAAGATGTTGTGATGGGGTAATCAGAGACGTGCTGTTATGTTGGGTTGTAGGAGGGAAGATTGGGGATGTGTGGCAGGAGGAAGATCAGGGATGTGTGCTGTCATATTGGGATGCCAGGGAGGAGTGGAAGATCGGGAATGTGACGTGGGAGGTGATGGAACTGTGGAGGAGGGGAGGGGGGCAACTGCTGCCACAGCAATGTCACATTCTTCTGTTTCTTTCCCGGATCTGCATTGCATTTTATGCTGTGACGGATAGTATGAGTGCTCCCATATTATCTGGTACTGCTTATAACGCAGTGCCCGTGCTGTGTTACCTGACTGTCCCGTGGTGCAGATGCAAGGCACATTCCCTGCATTAGCTGCACAGGCTTTGCACTTAACATATATTAATTTTTGCATTAAACATGTAGTAAGTGCAATAACGAATGCACTTTAGTAAAAGTCCTTGTAAGTTTGAGCTGAATATCTAAAGTTAAGCAGACAAAGTTGTCCCGTTAACTTTAGGCCTGAAATCTGACCAACCAAAACAATCAGGTAACGTTTACTGGCCAGTGTTGAATATCATTGCAGAATGGCCAGATCAATTTTGTCCTGGACAACATTTAGCTGCTCCACAGGGTGATGATGAGGTGTGGGGCTTGAGGGGGGAGGGGAGGAGTAATGGTTTTGTCTAGCAAACTCCCAAAGTTAGACAAATCTTTTTGAGAATTGATCCCTTTATTTCCAGTTATCTCAGGTATCAACAAATTGTAAACTCTCCAGGGAAGGGATTTGCTATAAAGCTCCTGGATTTAGGGCTATCTATTGTACCTAAAGCTTACTTCCTACTTAACTGCTAAGGTGCCACAGTGCATAAATCCAGCCATACTCACAGGAGTAAATGTACGCACATAAATAAGCAAAACATTGAGCAACGCTGATCTTTATCTGGATGTGTTTTTTACTAAAATGGTTGCTTCTGCTGGACTGCCGACACTTACATTTGTAGTCCCACATGTCCTTGTGCATAATTTAGAAAAGGTTTGCATTCAACCAAGTTTTATGTAAAGTACATGGGAAAGTGTGGATGTCCTGTCTTGGCTGTCCCGTTTCCTACCAAGATATTCTGTGCAAAATTGGGCTTCACATGGAAGAAACCTTTTCATTCCATCTAGTCCCGTAAGAAGTCTTATTCAGACAGAACCACGTTCTCATTCTGAGCCCCTGAGAGCAATTGTTCCTGAGTAAAAGCTCAAACATGGCTGACCAACTAGAAAAGCATTGTTATGCCATCAATTTTTAGATTGGTTGAATCACAATGAAATTTCTTTTGACTTGGCTAATATAAGAACATAAGAGTAGCCATACTGGGTCAGACCAATGGTCCATATAGCACAGTATCCTGTTTTCCAAACAGTGGCCAAGCCAGATCACAAGCACCTGGCAGAAACCCAAATTGTAGCAACACTCCATACTGCAAATCCCAGGGCATGCAGTTGCTTCCCATGTCTGTCTCAAGAGCAGACTATGGACTTTTCCTCCAGGAATTTGTCCAAACCGTTTTTTAAACCCAGATACACTAACCACTGTTACCACCTCCTCCGGCAAAGAGTTCCAGAGCTTAACTATTCATTGAGTGAAAAAATATTTCCTCCTATTTGTTTAAAAAATATTTCCATGTAACTTCCTCAAGTGTCCCTTAGTCTTTGTAGTTTTGGAATGAGTAAAAAATCGAGTAATTTGAGTCAGAGCAGAAAGTAAGAGATGATGATGCCTTACAGCAATCATGTCAAACTATAAAGAGCTTCTCAGTAGCATTTTGCATATGGTATGGTCTCACTGGGAAGTCAGATAAAGCAGTATTCCTTTAGATAGCATTCTTTCTAGTCTTCTTTCTTCCCATGTAGCTAAGAATTATTCTCAGTCCATAAGTCACAATGAGGGTATTAAGAACTACAAAGAAACCCCCAAATTGTCTTTTCCAGTGGGATTCGAGTAGTGTGGGTTTGAAACTGCAAGTTCGTGACCTGAGCACATTAAAAGCCCTGTCTTTCTGGTTTGCAAACTCCCTTAGCCATATGAATTCTTTCTCTATTCATTCTCAGGCTTCGTTGCTGTAAAATGTATCACATTATTTCTTTGTGAATCCTTTGAACAGATCAAATAAAGCACAAAAATCTTGTCTTCTCCCTGTAGTCTGCAATTCCATCATCCGGCAATGCATCTTCCTCACATGCTCTCTCCACCCATCCTCAGTGGAATTACTTTTCTGTGACTATTTTACTGTTCTAGTTGCAGAGTAGCCTGTGGTGGGAATCTCCCCTCTAACTTAGGCTTTTTTTTTTTTTTATGTTCTCTTCACTGAAATTTACAGAGCAACACACATACTACATAATGAAAGACAAAATCAAAGGACCATTGGATAGATCCAACCACAAATAGTATAAACACATCAATGACTAAAGAGACCGCTTTTGCAAAAGAGAACAATAAACGCTTTTAACTCACCTCTACAATTGCAAACATAATTATACAGTCTAAACTTATTATATTTACGTTTAAAATGCTGACTATAGGCATTACATATATCAAAGAACTTAGTGTTATTAACTAGGATTGAATGTTTCTTCACTTCCATAATTTACCAGCAGATGTGAACACAGCAGTCGAAGGTCAGTGTGACTTAAGCGGGCAACTGAGGCTATGCTTAGCATCCATGAAGGTGGAAGTATTTCTGTATTGCTCTAGAATCAAATATTTCTGTATTGCATATTACCAGTTCTACCTTCACTTTCATAACCACAACCTTTTTTCAATACGTGAGACAGTTGCATCTTAATTGACTTCCTTTTAGAGAGAATTCGTCAAGTATATTCACTGTACATTCATATCATTGTCTTTTAACGTAATTTTACTGTATCCTTTACTTATACTTTTTCGCCCAAATTCTATATATCGTGCTTTAATTTCCACACAGACATCTAAGCGTATTCTATAATTATGCGTGTAACTTAATTGGTTAACTAGCTAATCAGCACTGTTAATTGGATATTAACAAGCAATTATCAGCACTAATTGGTATTAATTGAGATTTATGTACACAACTCGCTAAAGGCCCTGTCTACTAAGCCGTACTAAGGGTGCATTAGCGTTTTTAGTGCACGCTAATGATTAGCATGCATTAATTGCTAAGTCACCCATAGGAACATATGGGCAACTCTAGCGTTTAGCGTGCGTAATTTTAGTGTGCACTAAAATGGTCAGTGCAGCTTAGTAAACAGGGCCTTAAGTGTACTCTGTAACATGGTACGCATAAATTCTAAGTTGCATAGTTGAAAAGGGGGTGTGGCCATGGGCGGAACATGAGCATTTCTACAATCTATGCGCATTATTATAGCATACACCAACTCTGTGCCTAATTTAGGCATCGGGATTTATGCCAAGTAAAACATGGCCTAAATGGATGCAACCAAATTTCGTCGTGTGGAGAGATGCTCGGCGTAATTCTATATACCAAGCAGAAATTTAAGTTAATTCTATAAAATTTAGGCATACTTTAGAGAATATGCATAGGCATATATTTTTCCATGCGGATTTTTGAGGCGATATATATAAAATCTAGCCCTTTCTGTATATATCTTTATTATTGGCCCTGTTTACAAAAGCGCACTAGCATTTTTAGCGCACACTAAAAATTAGCAAGCACTAACTGTGTAGACACCCATAGAAATGTTATGGACATCTACATGGTTAGCGCGTGCTAAATTCTAGCACACCTTTGTAAACAGGACCCTAAATTTATAGTTGTTTTTAAAGTTTATTACTGAATATATAAACGTTTTTACTTGATATTTCCTTTTGAGAGATTGTATTAGGATGTCTTATTGTATATTTATTTTATCTTTTGGGTAGGCTTTTTCTATTTGTTATATTGTTTTTGAACTCACATGTTATAAATAGATGTGTTTGATTGCCTTTTTTAAGTTTGTAGACTCCTGATGCAGGCCCTGTTGCCAAAACACAGTCCATGTCGAGTCGGTTTGTGAATTTGACAATAAAAAGTCTCCAGCTATTCTCATCAACTTCGCTGTTTTTCTTTGCTTGTTTGCTTTGTGTGGAGTGTGGATTCTTGCTCGTTTACCTTGGGAGGTAACTGGGCATTTTCAGTGGCACTATCCAGGTAAGTGTCATTGAATAGGCCTGGTTAGCCCCGGATAATCATTATTTAAAGGGTCAGGAGCTGTTTTGAGCCATTTAAGTCACTTTGGGCCATTTAAGTCACAGCTGGCAGTGGGCAGTGTTTTTGCTGTCCACCGCTGGCATTAAACCTGAATATTTAATGCCAGGTCATTTCCGGCGACCAGTGTTGAATATCCAAGTTTTTTGTAACCGTTAAAAAGTTAACCAGTTAAGCCAATATTCAGTGCTAACCGGTTAACTTTTTAGCGGTTAAAGATAGGCCTTCTTTTTATAAACATAGCCAATTAAGCACTGAAAATCCATGCCTAACCGGCTATGTCACACGATATAGCCAGTTAGTGGTTAGCTGCTAACCATGGATATTTAGCAGGAGATAACTGAATATCCACGGTTAAGCACCGATATACTATTTAACTGGTCAGCGGCCATGTCTGGTCGGTTAAATAGCTTTGAATATTGGGGGGTTTGAATATTCATCCCTCCAATTTCTGAAATAGACGCTCCTGCTGCATATAGCCAGAGCATAAACATCCATTACACCATATATTTTAGAACAAGATCAATATTAGCAGTTCCTATTCTGAATTACTAGTAGAACCTGAGACTTCCTGACTTGGACTTCTATTCTATTGTATTCTATTCATGGTATTTATATTCCGCTAATATCAATAAAACATCTAAGCGGGTTACATGAGTGCGAAACATATACTGGACAGTTAAGAAAACTAACAAAATTATTCATTCAAATACTTAGATAAGTTTTTTATCCTTGAGAAACTGTACATAACTAGAAAGCACACAATTTAGAATTCCACAATTTACTGGCTTGAAAGGAAAAACAGCCATCATGAATTCTCTTATAGCAAATTTTCTTAACAGATGGAAATCCCAACAATAGAGTAGAATGAAAAGCTGGATAAGCTATTAACTGCGGAAGAAGGGAAGAGCAACTCTCCTTTAATATACTAAATACAATGCAGGCCATCTTAAAAACTATCCGAGCAGAGACTGGGATCCCAATTTAGCCTTCTGAGCAACAGTGTTAACATGATCATAGCATGAACAGCCATAGATCATTACAGCTGCAGTATTTCTCAATTCTGATTTGTGTGTCCTTTTCTAAAATGCTGCTCCACACGTGAAATGCATAAATACTACATAAACTGAAAAACTGTTTTCATGAGATGTAATCTGAGAAATTATTTGTACTCCCGTTTCCATTCCAGTAGCACACCATTTTATTTCATCGACCCTCCAGTTTACCTTTAACATGTGTGCTTTAAACAAGTATCTCATACTGGTCAAATTCAGATCTTCTATTTTTTTGTATATTGGTAGAACTATATATTCTTGCAAAGTAATTGTGTGTTAGGGACGAGGGACATGCATGCCCTTTTTGTGTTATGCTATATATTCCAGGCCATTTTTAAAATCTTTTTTTTTTTTAAAGCAAGCAGAGCGTGTCTGGTCAGAGCTGAGCTCATAAAAACAGTTGTTTCCAAAACAGTAGAGGGACTTTGCAAGACATCATTCGGAGCTACAGAAGCTTAAATCACTGACTTACTACATTATACCAATTGCAAAGCTATTTAAGTGTCCTCAAGTAGTAAAATCTAGAGATATGAAGAAGAAATCATTTAAGTGCAATTATTCACTGAAGTCCCAGTAGTTTAGCTTGTAGACCAGCTTCTATAAATTATCTGATAGCTGCATAAGCCCAAAATACTCTGCACTAAAATTTGCTTTTTTTGTAGCCAAATACTGTTAACAAAAATTCCTGGCAGCAACCCCCTGGCCCAAGAGTTAGTATTTGTCCTGCAAGACACCCAAGTTCAATTGCTGGGAGAAGAGCCAAGCTTTCACCTGTTTCCTAAAATAAAGATAGTCTTGTGTTAAGCAAAGCTTATGTGGGAGTGCATTCTAGAGTTTGGGACTACTGTGGGTGTCACATCATGTGATTTGCTTTGGAGAAGGTGTGGTTAGGGACACTCCTTGGGAGGACCTTAGCAATATTGGAGATGTGTAAAAGGAGATCCTGTTCTTCAAATACTCTGGCCATTAGCTTTAAGGGCCTTGAAGATTCGAGCTTTAAATTTAGCTCTGTAGCCATGAAGTCTTTTCAGAAATAGTGTGATGTAATCACATTGCTTACAACCTTCTATCAGTTTTGAATCAACTGGAGCTGGTGCAAACCCTTTGTAGTCAAATCAGGGTAAAGTGCATTGCATGAAACCAATCTTGATGCTATCATGGCATAAACCACTGTGTAAAGTCTTGGCAGTGTAGCTGTTGCAGATGATAGAGACAGCTCCTGCTTAGATTTGGGGGATTAACATAAGTGTTGAGTCTAACTGTACCCAAAGTTCTTGACCTGTGATTTAAAGGGGAGTTTATAGGTCCCAAATGGGATTTTGATGTCAGATATGTGACATAAGACATAAGCATCACCATGCTGGGACAGACCAAGGGTCCATCGAGCCTAGCACCCTGTCTCCGACAGCGGCCAAAAGAACAAGCATTTCGTCCCGCCCAACCCAGAAATAGTGGATTATTCCTACGTCTATTCAATAACATTCTATGTCCTTTTCACCCAGGAAGCCGTCTAATCTTTTTTAAAACTCCGCTAAGCCAACCGCCCCAACCACCTTATTCGGCAACGAATTCCAGAGTCTAACCATGCGTTAAGTGAAGAAAACGTTCCTCCGATTTGTTTTAAATTTACTACACTGCAGCTTCATCGCATGCCCCCTTGTCCTAGTATTTTTGGAATACGTAAACAGACGCTCCACATCAACCCGTTCCATTACACTCATTATCTTAGAGACCTCTATCATATCTCCCCTCAGCTGCCTTTTCTCCCCTGAATCATCTTTGTCGCCCTTCTCTGCACCTTTTCCAATTCCACTATGAGGCATATTTTCAAAGCACTTAGCCTTCCAAAGTTCCATAGGTTTCTATGGAACTTTGGAAGGCTAAGTGCTTTGAAAATATGCCTCTATATCTTTTTTGAGGTGCGGCGACCAGAATTGAACACAATACTTGAGGTGCAATCGCACCATGGAGCGATACAATGGCATAATAATATCCTCATTTTTGTTTTCCATCCCTTTCCTAATAATACCCAACATTCTATTTGTTTTCCTAGTCGCAGCAGCACATTGAGCAGAAGATTTCAACATAACATCAATGATGACACATAGATCCCTTTCTCGGTCCGTGACTCAATGTGGAACCTTGCAGCGTAGTTATAGTTTGTGTTCCTCTTTCCCACATGCATCACTTTGCACTTGCTCACATTAAATGTCATCTGCTATCTAGATGCCCAGTCTCCCGGTCTCGTAAGGTCCTCTTGTAATTTTTCACAATCCTCCAGCGATTTAACGACTTTGAATAACCTTACTAGTTACTCCCATCTCTATTTCATTTATAAATATGTTAAAAAGCAGCGGTCCCAACACAGACCCCTGGGGAACCCCACTAACTACCCTTCTCCATTGAGAATACTGACCATTTAACCCTACTCTCTGTTTTCTGTCTGTTAACCAGTTTTTAATCCACAATAGAACCCTACCTCCTATCCCATGACTCTCCAACTTCTTCTGCAGTCTTTCATGAGGTACTTTGTCAAACTCCTTCTGAAAATCCAGATACACAATATCAACTGGCTCACCTTTATCCACATGTTTGTTCACCCCTTCAAAGAAATGTAGTAGATTGGTGAGGTAAGACTTCCCCTCACTAAATCCATGTTGACTTTGTCCCATTAGTCCATGCTTTTGAATGTGCTCTGTAATTTTGTTCTTTATAATAGTGTCTACCATTTTGCCCGGCACCAACATCAGACTCACCGGTCTATAATTTCCCGGATCTCCTCTGAAACCTTTTTTAAATATTGGCGTAACATTGGCCACCCTCCAATCTTCCGGTACCACGCTTGATTTTAAAGATAAATTGCATATCTCTAACAGTAACTCCGCCAGCTCATTTTTTAGTTCTATCAGTACCCTTGAATGAATACCATCCGGTCCAGGAGATTTGCTACTCTTTAGTTTGCCGAACTGCTCCATTACGTCTTCCAGATTTACAGATATTTCATTAAGTTTCTCTGACTCGTCAGCCTCGAATACCTTGTCCGGCACCGGTATCCCACCCAAATCTTCCTCGGTGAAGACCGAAGCAAAGAACTCATTTAATTTTTCTGCGTATGTTAGAGATCCACAGAGCTCCATTTTACTTGGGATCAAGCAAAGTTGGTTCTTTATAGCCCATTCATAAATTTCTGTTAAAAGGGAAAGGAAATGGGACTTGAAACACCACCTTTCTGTGGTTTTTGCAACTACATTCAAAGCGGTTTACAGAGTATATGCAGGTACTTATTTGTACCTGGGCAATGGAGGGTTAAGTGACTTGCCCAGAGTCACAAGGAGCTGCTGTGGGAATCAAACCCAGTTCCCCAGGATCAAAGTCCAGTGCACTAACCCCTAGGATACTCCTCCACTCCGAACAGGTGGTCAGTTGATTCAGGGCTGTAGGTAAGTCTGGTTCAATGGGTATGTAGCTGCACATCAATGCATTCATGTAGAACTGAGTATCCATTGGCCAGATCAATTTGGCTAGTGGCTTGAGGTAGATATTAAACAAAATAGGTAACAGTATCTGTGGTATCTAGCAGGTGATGATGAGATGCTGCTGAACATTATGGACTATGGCATGATAGAATGAATCCGAACCAGGCAAGTACTGTGAGTTATGCTACCATGGTATTATGGTCCATAGTGTCAAAAACTGCTGATAAATCCAGCTGCTTTTCACATCCCTACAAATTTCTACCAGCTTTCCACAGACTCTCGCAGCCAATGACAGCTCTACTGCTGAGCTAGACACATCTCACTCATGCAATGACCACTGCCATCAACACACATGATATACAATAGCCATAAATTAAAGCCTATATATTAAAATAAGAGCAATCTTTTTAAGGCCGCCAAGTAGCATTGCTCTGTTTCTAGGGTTGAAGTACACTGTGTTTGTATTTCCTTTCAGTTCCTGTTCTTACTGATCCTTCATGGATAACACCCTACTCAACTCCTTGTCTCAAGCTATAACAAGATGAAAAGCCCTATCTACTAAAAACAGGCCTTTATCAGATTCCTCCTGTATCCTGTCCTCTGTTACATAGATTCATTATCTTAAGACTTGAGGCAACCACAACAATTTATAAGCACCCATCAAGCAACCCATCTCTTCCCGAAGATGATAATTCAGATAACCATGCTGTTGCAACCTTTATTTCTAAGACAGCTACCCTGTAGGCAGTAGAATACCATTTGAGACATCATGGAGCCCATGTACAGAGTCGTGGTTAACCCAATACGGGCTTACCGCTTGCTCTTCTGGACTACCGCTGGCCCGTGTCCACCGGTGGTGGTCCCACCCTGAGCACACGCCATTTCTGTGGGAACCCCCCCCCCCCCACCCGGAAATGGCTTGCATGGCGGTGACCTGGCAGTAATCGGGCATCACCGCATGCTGCCCGGTTACTGCCAGGTTAGTACAGGACCTTTTATTGCCACCTCAATGGGCTCCCCACCGCATGGCCACGCAGTAAGAGTTCTCTCACCATGTGGCCATTTTGAGGGGGGGGTTTACCGGCTGCAGAAAAAAGGGCCTGGTGCATGGGAAAAATGGCCCCTGCCACTTCCGCTGGGCCCTTTTTCCCTTAGCTTAGTTAAAGGACTCCTAATTTTGTTAATGATGATTAGTATGTGAAGAAATTAATAAGTCTGACATTCTACTATCAAGGTGTTTACCACTGCTAAACAAGCAGAACATTGGAAGCAATTCTATAAGTGGGTGCCTTCATTTAGGCATCACGATGACACGCACTGAAAGCTTATTCTATAACAGTATCTGGGTACCATTATTGAATGCTAGAGTCAGGGGTGTAGCCAGACTTTGGCGGGAGGGGGGTCCAGAGCCCGAGGTGAGGGGGCACATTTTAGCCCCCCCCCAGCACCGCCGACCCCTCCCCACCATTTTTGCCCCCCCCGTCGCCGCCGCCACCACCACCAACTTTGACCCCCCCCTGCCGATGACCCTCTCGACCCCCCTCCCGCTGACGACCCTCTCGACCTTCCTCCCGCTGCCAACCCTCCCCCACTATCGCCATCGGCTACCTTTGCTAGCGGGGGACTCCAACCCCACCAACTGAGGTCCTCTTCTTCCGGCGCAAGGCTTCGTTCTGTTTCTGTGAATCTGACATCCTACATAAGTACATAAGTAATGCCATACTGGGAAAAGACTAAGGGTCCATCGAGCCCAGCATCCTGTCCACGACAGCGGCCAATCCAGGCCAAGGGCACCTGGCAAGCTTCCCAAACGTACAAACATTCTATACATGTTATTCCTGGAATTTTGGATTTTTCCAAGTCCGTTTAGTAGCGGTTTATGAACTTGTCCTTTAGGAATCGGTCCAACCCCTTTTTAAACTCTGCTAAGCTAACCGCCTTCACCACTTTCTCCGGCAATGAATTCCAGAGTTTAATTACACGTTGGGTGAAGAAACATTTTCTCCGATTTGTTTTAAATTTACTATACTGTAGTTTCATCGCATGCCCCCTAGTCCTAGTATTTTTGGAAAGCGTGAACAGACGCTTCACATCCACCTGTTCCACTCCACTCATTATTTTATATACCTCTATCATGTCTCCCCTCAGCCGTCTCTTCTCCAAGCTGTATAGCCCTAGCCTCCTTAGTCTTTCTTCATAGGGAAGTCGTCCCATCCCCGCTATCATTTTAGTCGCCCTTCGCTGCACCTTTTCCAATTCTACTATATCTTTCTTGAGATGCGGCGACCAGAATTGAACACAATACTCAAGGTGCGGTCGCACCATGGAGCGATACAACGGCATTATAACATCCTCACACCTGTTTTCCATACCTTTCCTAATAATACCCAACATTCTATTCGCTTTCTTAGCCGCAGCAGCACACTGAGCAGAAGGTTTCAGTGTGTTATCGACGACGACACCCAGATCCCTTTCTTGGTCCGTAACTCCTAACGTGGAACCTTGCATGACGTAGCTATAATTCGGGTTCTTTTTTCCCACATGCATCACCTTGCACTTGCTCACATTAAACATCATCTGCCATTTAGCCGCCCAGTCTCCCAGTCTCGTAAGGTCCTCTTGTAATTTTTCACAATCCTGTCGCGATTTAACGACTTTGAATAACTTTGTGTCTTCAGCAAATTTAATTACCTCGCTAGTTACTCCCATCTTTAAATCATTTATAAATATGTTAAAAAGCAGCAGTCCCAGCACAGACCCCTGAGGAACCCCACTAACTACCCTTCTCCATTGTGAATACTGCCCATTTAACCCCACTCTCTGTTTCCTATCCTTCAACCAGTTTTTAATCCACAATAGGACAATTCCTCCTATCCCATGACCCTCCAATTTCCTCTGTAGCCTTTCATGAGGTACCTTGTCAAACGCCTTTTGAAAATCCAAATACACAATATCAACCGACTCCCCTTTGTCCACATGTTTGTTCACTCCTTCAAAGAATTGAAGTAAATTGGTCAGGCAAGATTTCCCCCCACAAAAGCCATGCTGACTTGGTCTCAGTAATCCATGTCCTCGGATGTGCTCTGTAATTTTGTTTTTAATAATAGCCTCTACCATTTTCCCCGGCACCGACGTCAGACTCACCGGTCTATAATTTCCCGGATCTCCCCTGGAGCCTTTTTTAAAAATGGGCGTTACATTGGCCACCTTCCAATCTTCCGGTACCTGCAGGACGTCTGACTCACAGAAACAGAACGAAGCCTTGCAGATCAGCCAGCAACGTGGCCGCTGGCTGATCTGCAAGGCTTCGTTCTGTTTCTGCGTGCAGGACGTCAGACATAGAAACAGAATGAAGCCTTGCGCCGGAAGAAGAGGACCTCGGCTGGCAGGGGTTGGGGTCCCCCGCCAGCAAAGGTAGGTGACGGCGGTGGCGGGGGAGGGTTGGCGATGGGAGGGGGGTCGAGAGGGTTGTCAACAGGGGGTCCAGGGCCAAATCTACAGGGGCCCAGGCCTCCGTAGCCCCACATAGCTACGCCACTGGCTAGAGTAAACCAGTATTGCCATGTCTTACATTTATGCACCTGCAGTTATACCATGGAGCCGGCATAAGTGCGGTCACGTAAATACAAAAGGGATGTACGTAACTGACAGTATTCTGTAAAATACATGTGTCAGTGGAAGCCTGCCCATGGCCTCTTGAATTTATGCACTATGGGGTACTTTTACTAAGGTGCACTAACAGATTTAGCATGTGCTAAATGATGACACCTCTAGAAATATAATGGATATCTTATCATTTAGCACATGCTAATCATTAGCGTGTGCTAAATCCATTAGTGCAACTTAGTAAAAGAACCCCTATGCTGCTTCTGTGTGCTGTTACAGAATAGTGCTTAGTTGCCCTGCTGTCACTTTCACAGGTAAGTGACAATATTGTGTACATTTACGTGTGCAAAGAATGTGTAAATGCAGGTGCCCAGATCTCTCCGAGCGCAATAATAGTTTTTTATTGTACCTTAAAGTTGAGTTATCCTTCTCTTAACTCCATGTGTTTTCGATCCATTCAAGAACACTCTTTTCTATTTCAAGCTGCCAGAATTTGGAATGGACTTCCATGGGAGATTAAGGTTTTACCTTCTTGTTTATACTTTAGAAAAGCTGTGAAGACATTGTTATTTAATCAATGATTGTTAGTTAAAAGAATTTTATTAACAGCTAAGAATTTTTAGATGACCTGTTTCGGACTATATTATGATTTGTTATATTTGTCAATAGGTACCTCATTTAGGGACTCTTTTACAAAGCGTCAGTAAGCCCAACACGGGTTTACTGCACACTAACCTGAGATTACTGCCGGCCCAACATGGCCGCCGGTGATAGTTCTGGCTGGAGCATGTGCCATTTCTGGTGCGCCGTAAAATTTTTTTATAGTGCGGCAAAAACCTGGCGGAAATCTGGTATCGCTGTGCACTGCCCAGTTATTGCTGGGTTACTGCAGGAGCCCAGTGCTTCCCGCCGCATGGCCATGTGGTAAGAGTTAACTTGCCGTATGGCCATTTTTTGAGGGTTTTTTAACCCGCTGTGGTAAAAAGGGCCCTGGCATGCGGGAAAACAGCCCACACTGCTACCACAGGGCCCTTTTTCTCACAGCTTAGTAAAAGGACCCCTTAATTAAGAAGGTAATATCTTTTTGTTAACTGCTTTGAATTCTTTGGGAGAGTTGGCAGTATACAAAACGGAATGGAATAGAATAGAACTGTCCTTCAAATGATCAGATGCAGAGAGTATATTTAGAAAGTAAATGTTGGAAACAACTTTTATTGCTGGTACTTCATATGTTCCTTCTCGCCTCTTAAAGCCACAGCTTAAACTGTTGGCAGACAAACCACTGAATTTTATAGGACACATTTATTCCCAAATGCAGGAGCTAGCTTCAATGTTCCTTTTTTCCAGCTTATTGCTCGACCGACTTGTGCAGAACGTGGACCCCATGTGCAATAACAAATCATAAGTTTTCAACATCTTTTATATGCATTTACATTCTATCTAAACTATGATTCGCACTGCCAGGAATTCAGCCCTTCTTTTATATTTATGAAGAAGCCTGTAGTTTTTTGGATTTTAATAAGAATAAATGTTTTATTTATGCAATTTAAACAATTAACAACCAAGCAATGACACATCTATATATATATAACTCACCCTCAATGTTCTATTGGTTTCTGACGTCACTGAAGCCAGGTTCGTATGTTCGAAGCTCTGAAGCCTCGAAAATCAGTCTCTGGGCCCCGCCCTCGAGTCAAACGTTATGACGTTGAGGGCGGAGGTGGAGCAATTCACCACCCTCGCGTCAAACGTTATGACGTTGAGGGCGGAGGTGGAGCAATTCACCCACATCGACGACGGGTGGGGGGGGGGGCACAGGAAAGCCTTGCTAGCGCCCGTTTCATTGGCTCCAGAAACGGGCCTTTTTTTACTAGTGTACAATAAAGTGATCAATACTTGAAAAGTAAAGAAAAAAAACATATAAAGAAAACTTAAATCTTAATTACTGATTCACTCAAGTCCACAAAATAGGATTCAAGATTAGAAAAATGGAGGAAAAACTAGGAAATAAGATTATAGGATTTGGAGCTAAACCTGAACACTAGAGCAGATAAAAATAAAATCATCTTGCTAGATTAAACTTTCTCAGAAATTCCATCTTCCACAGGAAGGGTTTCCACATTGAAGGGTCCTTTTCTAAAACCTAGCGCAAGCTTAGCGTGAGCTAATGGACATTAGTATGTGCTAAGAAGTCCATTACATATACCTTTTCTTAGAATTTAGTGTGTGCTAATTCTGTTAGCTTGCTCTAAGCTTTAGTAAAAGGGCCCCTGAGTGAGATGAGACAGTTCAATGAAAACATATTTCAAGGGCTGACACCTAATCTAATCTATCAGAAATTTATAGACCGCACTAGTCCCAACAGCAGGCTCAAGGCGGTTAACAAAAAGGTAACTCAGACAAAATGAGGAATTACAAAAATACACATAACCTTGAAGTACAATTAAAATTTACCAAACAAGAAAGTTTAAAGTTTTTTTAATGTAGATTCATATAGTTCATCTCAGAACGGATTTGAATGGCAAAAGTATTCCAAATGGAACTTGCCCAATAAGAGAACAATGCCTCAAAATGGTGGTTAAATCAAATACCCTTAAATGATGGATTTAATGATACATTTACATGGGCTTCTAAGTTAAAAAAAAAATAAAAAGGTAGCTCTCAAATGAGCTACCCCAGGTCTCATAAGCAAAAATTGTTTCCTTCATCTCTGGGTGTGGAAACCCATAGTTAAAAAAAAAAAAAGGACAGACATTATTTTTAAACTTTATTTGCCACTTCAAGTGAGAAGTTGCCAAAAATCCTTACCACCTCCCTTATGACTGGTTCTACATGGAATGAACAGAAATGCCTGGAAAAGAATGCAGACTGCTATTTCCTGTACAGTGCTCACCCTAGGACACAGCCGGCCCTGATACCAAGGATCTGTGCAGCTAGTGAGAAGTTTGTATCAGCACAAGATTAGTCTCCATAGTGAAGTCTGCACTACAGTTATGTTCCAGCAGTTGATCCAGCTGCCTCCAGTAAAGAAGGGTTTGGCAGATAATCCACATCTTTATGAAGTAAACGAACACAGACGTTTAAGTACAGCCTGCAGTTTGTAACTTGCACTTTTATATGAATTATGAGCTGAATTCAGTTTTTCCTCCAGGACTCGGAGTATGTTTGGGGCTGATATTCAGACCGCGAGAGGTGACCGTACTCACTCTCGTGGTTGGCGCTGAGCCCAGATATACCGGTGATATTCAGTGGGAAATAGCCGACTAGCTCCTGCTGAATATGGCTGGATTGCCAGTTAAGTGCCATTTAACTGACCAGGAGTCGTTCCTACCCAGTTAAATGGTTTAAGTATCAGGTGGAGTGTCTTTTTTTTTTTTTTCAATAGGGATGTGCTGAATTTCATGTGTTCTTTTTTAAAAAATTTCTTTTCACACATTAGTTGTAAACTCACGCATCGTATGGAAGCACGAAGGGCAATTTTATAAAATGGCACCTAGACTAATAGGCAGTGCATTTTTTCTAGCGAAAAGGTGCCGGTACTCTAATGCCAGGCCACCCTTCGGGGGTGGGATGATCACTAAGGGACCCACCCCACAATTGCAAGGCCCCCTGCAACCAGTCACAGAATCTGACAAGGCAGAATTGGTGTGTAGAGCTTGAGCTCTTTCATTAAAACTTGAGGACCATGGGTCAAATTTAGCAGACAATGGAAAAAGTGCCCGTACTCAGTACCCCCAAGTACCCCCTCAAAAAAAGCCCTGCTTATAGGTCACTTGTGCGTGCAAATGCTGCCTTTATTGGCACTAATGCAGTGCACTAGTATTATTCTATAACAGAGTGCATGGGTGGTGTGATACATAACTGCAAGGGGGCGTACATGTGGGTGAAGGATGGGTGGGCCTTGGGCATGATGCCTTTTTATGTGCATTACTCATAGAATTCTGTAAGATGCATAGCATGGCGCACTTATGTTCATTCACTTATGCCAGCCATAGATCTGCTATAAGTGAATGTACCTAAATATTGGCGCTCCAACACAGCTTTGTGCACTTAACTTTACTGAAAATTGGTCAGAATGAGTCTTTGCTGGCGCGGATCCCCAGCTGATGTGCTCCCTGGTCAGCACTGTGGGTGGGTGGAGGGGGAGGGGGCTTCTGCTGCTGTGGCTATTGTCCCTCCTCTGGCAGGGCCTGTCTTCTTCAGAGATCCAGGTTGTGCAGCATGCAGCAGGCCAGGAAAATTTGGGCAACCTTTTCAGGGCTGTAGAGGAACTCCCCTCCGGAACAATCCAGACATCTGAAGCGATTGTTAAGTTGGCCAAAGATCCGTTCTATGATGGTGCAAGTGCTCTTATGCCTCTTGTTGTACTACTTCTCCACCTCATTTTGCACATGTACTATGGGAGTCATGAGCCAGGTTCACTGGAGATAGCCTCTGTCACCTGTGGAGGGAAGCAGAACAACAGACCTGGGTATGTATTACCTGGTATAGTGACCCATGTCTGTTATTCTGCTTCCTCCACAGGTGACAGTGGCTACCTCCAGTGAACCTGGCTCGTGACTCCTGTGGAGGGGAATAATAGAAAGGGACGCCCAAGTTTTGCTGAGGACGTCCTCGCAAAACATCCCGATGGAGGGGCGGGGGAAACCCGTATTATCGAAACAAGATGACGTCCATCTTTCATTCAAATATAAGGTTGGGGACGGCCAAATCCTGAAATTTAGGTCGTCCTTAGAGATGGTCGTCCCTAGACTTGGTTGTTTCTGATTTGTCGGCGATAATGGAACCAGGACGCCCGTCTCAGAAACGACCCAAATGCAAGCCCTTTGGTCATGGGAGGAGCCAGCATTCGTAGTGCACTGGTCCACTTGACATGCCAGGACACCAGCCGGGCACCCTAGGGAGCACTGCAGTGGACTTCACAAATTGCTCCCAGGTACATAGCTCCCTTACCTTGTGTGCTGAGCCCACCAAATCCCCCCCAAAACCCACTACCCACAACTGTACACCACTACCATAGCTCTTACGGGTGAAGGGGGCACCTAGATGTGAGTACAGTGGGTTTCTGGTGGGCTTTGGAGGGCTCACATTTACCACCACAAGTGTAACAGGTAGGGGGGGATGGGCCTGGGTCCGCCTGCCTGAAGTGCACTGCACCCACTAAAACTGCTCCAGGGACCTGTATAATGCTGTGATGGACCTGAGTATGACATTTGAGGCTGGCATAGAGGCTGTAAAAAAAATATTTTTAAACGTTTTTTTTTTAGGCTTGGGGGGGGGGGGGGGTTAGTGACCACTGGGGGAGTAAGGGGACGTCATCCCCGATTCTCTCCGGTGGTCATCTGGTCAGTTCGGGCACCTTTTTGTGCCTTGGTCGTAAAAAAAAAACAGGACCAGGTAAAGTCGTCCAAGTGCTCATCAGGGATGCCATTTTTTTTTCCAATATGGGTCGAGGACGTCCATGTGTTAGGCACGCCCAAGTCCCGCCTTCGCTATGCCTCGACACGTCCCCATGAACTTTGGTCGTCCCTGTGACGGAAAGCAGTTGGGGATGCCCAAAATTGGCTTTCGATTATATCGATTTGGGTGACCCTGTGAGAAGGACGCCCATCTTCCGATTTGTGTCGAAAGATGGGCATCCTTCTCTTTCAAAAATGAGCCTGAAAGTGGTCTTGTGGAGGTGAGGTAATGGTTGTGGGTTCTGGGGGCATCTAGAGGGAGGGAGTGTGCTCAAGGCTAGGAAGGGAGGGGGTATGGGGTTTAGAAATCACTGTACTGCTTACCTAGAAGCCAGTCGCCAGTGATCTCCCCATCGGCAGTGGTGAACCTAACTTATATGACACCTGGGACAGAGCCACCCCCCCCAGGTGGAGCATGTATGCCCCCCCCCCCCTTGGCAGTGCACACACTCCTCCTCCAAGCAAGGCTCTGCCAGTCCCCTGCCCCCTCAGATGTCAACTTCCTGTTCCGGGGGCAGGGGACTGGCAGAGCCAACAACACACACCTTGCTGCCAGCACCTGGGGTGAACCACTCCCACTGCCTTGCCCTAGGTACAGTAGAGGCCGTCAGTCAAACCTGCGGTAGATTCCAGAATGCTGGAGGATTTAGGCATTGTGGGTGGAATCTGGGTAGTGGGTATAGACATCTACAGTCTCCCCTGGGCATCACACACCACCTGCATGTTCATGGAGTGATATGATTTTCTATTCCTGTAGGTGTCCTCATGTGTACAGTTGATGAGGCCTATGACTGAGGGGAAGCAGTCTATGGCGTAGAACTGAATCATGTTGTTATGGAGTGCCTGAGCGAAAGTAGTGAATGTAATATAGTGTGAGGTATGAGTGAGAAAGACATCGGGGAACTGGGCAAGACAGTTTGAGATGGTGGGCTGGTGAGGCCTGCATTGAATGCTAGCACTGACTGAAAAGTGCCAATAGCAGAAAGAAGAGGAAGGCACAAGGTGGACCAGCACAAGATTATTCGTTTGTGTCCTGAGCTGGAGGAGGGGTTGTAACTGGGAAATCTCCTCTGGGGCCTCCCTCAAAACTCTCATCCACCTCCAGCAAGGTGTGAGCCACCAAAGCATTCAGCGCATCATTATTGATAAGCAGATGTCCCACTACCACAGGTAAAATCCACTGACCCCAGAAACACCACTGTGCACGTCTCCATCTACTGCACCTCATGAGACTCAGCAGCAGCACCAGCACACAGTCATGAGACACACACCAGCTGCACAAAACACTCACTCTCCCACCACCAGCAAACAGTTGTCACATATACAGCTGTAGCACAGAGCACAGTGGCAAACCAGGACTGGACAAACAGAGGAACAATGAGAGACAGAGGACAAGCAGGTAGGGAGGTATAATGGGAGGTGTAGAGGGTTTGGTAAGGGAAGGGGGCAAGATACAGAGGAAGGGCTGGGTGTGGCTGGGGGGGGAGGGTGGCTAGCAGTTGTGGGCAAGAAGTTGAGGTGAGACACAGAGGAGGCAAGGCAGGAAATGTGAGGGTCCAAAGGTTCAGACTGGGCCAAACAAACAAAGGTAACAAAGCACTCAATAACTCTCCACTATTTCTCACAAATGTCCACTTCCACCTCTCCACTCTCCAACTCAGCAAAATCACACATGGGTCTAAAGAAAGGTTTAGCCTTACCCTAGATGCTTTTAAAGCAGGTCTAAGAATATAAGAACATTCCGGACATTTTTCTTTCCACCCTCCAGGAAGTAATTTTGCTATCCGTTATTGCCAAAAATGTTCATCACGTGACACCACCCATATCACAGCCACGAAATGCCCCCTTGGGAACATCTTCTTTTCACTGACTATCAGACTTGGACAGATTTTTCTTTGGTTTGATTATACACTTAGACATTTTTCCGTGAAAAATATGTATATCTGCCAGTTATGCCATTTTTGGGATTTTTTTTTGCTTTGATTATGAGCCCAGTAGTAACATAGTAGATAATGGCAGATAAAGACCTGCATGGCCTCTCCAGTCTACCCACAAGATAAACTCTTAGCAAATGATATGATGTGATATACATTTGAATATTTGATCTTGACCTGTCCTTGCCATTTTCGAGGTCCAGACCATAGAAATCTGCGTGGCACTAGTTGTAGTTCCAAATTACTGTTTAGGGCCAAATCCCTGTGTGAGAGAGTGAGTGGTATAGTGACAGGTTTCCCTAAGAACACGCCCTCACTGAGCTTGCTGTTTAGTCACCTAAAGGCAGGTGGAACTAACCTGCCATGTGAGAGGCTGAGTCAGAGGGGTGGGGTTCAGGCCGGGGAGATGGTTTAAATGCCTGGATCAGAGAGGCCATGAGGGAAGAGGTCTCCAGAAGGAGCCTGAACCTAGGGTCCTCCCAGGATTTCTGGCTTGGCTGCAGTACCTTAGGAGAGTTCCAGGAAAAGGAGAGGCCCTAGCTCAGACCCTTGCATTCCTGTGTGACATGAAGTCTTATGTGTATGCCTCCAAGTGATTCCAGGGTTGTGTGATCACACGTGAGGTAACTGAAGACTGCCAAGCTAGGCTAATTATCCCTTGGCTATTGGAACTATGCTTATGATAAAGGAAGTATTGCATATGGAAGAGTGTAGCTAAACCAGGGGCAGGCTACTGGAATTGGGACTGTGTTTGAGAGACTTTATTAGAAGTACTAATCCTATGAGAAAACACAGCTGATTATTCTCCTTGTATGTACATGAAAGAAAGTAATTTGAGTTTAATTCTACGTGCAACCTGTGCATGTGTGTGCCACATTTGTGTGAGGTCCTGCAGCCAGCCACGAGCCATGCTGCCACACCCTGTAAGTTGTTCCATTGCTTTGTTATCATTCTCTTGCCATTTGTGTTTATCCTGTGTTTATGCCTTTTTGAATCCAAGACTTAGGTCCCCTAGTTACTAAGCTGTGTTAAGGTAATACACGGGTTACTTGGCAATAACATGTTATTTGCCAATAATGCAGTTTAACATGGAATTTGTTACCACAATGTACACTAAATAATAATGAGCTATAAAGCATGCAACAAGCTCATTATTATGCAAAATGAATACCACAACTTGTATTAAACATCACAAGCTGCATTAATCATGGAAAGTTATCACCACCTTAAGCAGTTTTCGTAATTGTCCTCCCTGGGAGCATCTTGAAGGTGTTAGTGCATAGAGAAAAACCCTACCTCTCAATCTATTTATAATGAAAACCCTTATGTGGCAGCCTAACCCCTGCCTTGACAGTAGTACTACTACTATACTACCAATAGAGAATCTGAGGCTATTATTTTATTGAATGAAGGAGATAGGAGCACCAGGGAATTGCTCTCACCACTGCTCTCCCCGCCCCTCCCATTCCCCATTGGAAGAACTTCAGTAGATGTTAGGTGAGTGCAGAGATGGGGTAGGGTAGGGGCAGAGGCATAGCTAGGTGGGTCACCAGGGGAGCGGCCACTTCCCCAAGCAGACTTCTGATGGTGACAGAGCCTATTTTTGACGTGATGTCACATTTAAATTAAGCGCCGTCGACAGTTCGCTCTCACTCCCCCGCGCCCTCAACCTGGCTATGCTTCTGGTAGGGGGCCTCAATACAGACAGGTCTGGGTATGGGAAATAAGGAGGGGCGCTAAGGAGCTATTGCAGGTTAGTGAATTCTATGGTAAATGTCAAGCACTATAAGCTTTTTTGCTGCAGCTTAGAAAATAGTGACTTTAGACTCTAAGCCTTCTGGGAAATGAACTTACCTACTGTGCCTGAATGTATATCTTTATTTTCTTAATTTATATTCCTCCTAAACACTAGTTGGATCACAATATCTCATTTTTAATTGAGTAATTAAATCTAAATCACACCTCTGCCCATCACAGGTATAACTGCTTTATGGCTGGTGTAAGTATGAGCACGTAAATATTAGGCATGTTGAGAGTCTGTTATACTAGTATTTGTGTAGCGCCTAGGTTCCAATATGGAATAGTCAGGGCAGCCGAGATGGGGGGGACAGGGGGGACAAAATTCCCCGGGCCCAGGCCTCTGGGGGGAGGGGTCCGGCGCCGCCGCAGTCCGGCCCACCCACCCTCCGTCGGTCCTCCGTCGGTCCCTGACATTGAATTTAAGCGCCTCACCTTCGAAAGCACAGCAAGCAGCGGCAGACCACTCCTTCCTTCCGTGTCCCGCCCTCGCCTGATGTAACTTCTGCAAGGGCGGGACACAGAAGGAAGGAGTGGTCTGCCGCTGCTTGCTGCACTTTTGAAGGTGAGGTGCTTAAGGTCGGTGCAGAGGGCCCGGGGGTGGAGAGAGGGCCCAGTGGTGGGGGGGCCCGGCAACCTCGGGTGGAGGGGGGGCCTGGGAGCGGCCTTGTCCCGGGCCTGGACCAGTCTCTCAGCGGCCCTGGGAATAGTCTCCTACCACACACTTTCTGGGCACCTATTTGAAGACACCCAGTAATAGAATTTCCCCCACAATCTGAACAATTTTATAAAGCATTACACATGTAGACTGGCTGAATGAACGTAAGTCGATTTTCAGTTGCCTAAAACTATGTTTTTAAGTTGATAATATGGATAGGTTTGACTGCATTTTGGGGACATATTATAGCTCTATGGGCCAGATTCTCAGCCACCACCACCACTAGATAAACTAGGGGCAAGTTGACTGAGAGTGATCTGGGCCCCTGGGCAGAAGGGGTCATTGGGCCCCTGCCTCTACCCCCACTTTTGTTTCCAACACTACTCCTGCACACTACAGCCCCCCCCCAGGCCTACCTCGAAGAGTCTTGGTGGTCTAATGGCCTCTTTAGGGGGGGGCAAGAAAGAACACCACTCTTTATTGCTCGCCATTGCTGTTCTACCCAGCACCACCACTTCTTATTGGCTGCTGAGACTTCCTGTGGCAGTCTCGGAAGTCTCGGTAGCCATTTTGAAGATGCAGTGGTGCAGGACAGAACAGCTCAGTGGGCAGGAAAGAGTGGGGTTCTTTCCTACCCCCAAATAGGCCACCAGACCACCAGGGCCCTTCAAAGTAGGCCTGTGGGGCTGTAGTGTGCTGGGAGTGGGGTGGGGGAGGAGAGAAACTAATGTCCTGTAGCATATCAGTATAGCCAGTGGCACCAAGCATTGAAAGGATTTTGCTAATATATGTGGAAAAGCAGTATCTACATTACCTCTCACATACTTAAATTAGTCCTGCCTTTTCTCTGATCTAACTTGTACATAGAGGGGCTAATATTTGGACCAGGGGAGGCAGCCCAGCTTACTCCTGCAGTTGGTGGTAAGCCCAAATATTCAATGCCATCCATTTCCGGTAACCAGCATTGAATATTTGGTTTATTTTTGGCAGCTATAAACATAGCTGGCTAAGTCAATATTCAGCACTGTCCAACTAAGTTCATGGTGGCCAAAGACAGACCTGCTATTTCAGCAGCCCAATTTAGCCACTTAACTTGGCCAACAAAGTGCTGAATATTCGTGGATAGCCAGTTAAGTGCTATTTAACTGGCCAAGAGCTGTTCCTAGCTAGTTAAATAGTGCTGAATATCAGCCGGAGACTCTCTAATTCTATAAACATACACACATTTTACACTTAGTGCACAAAGCTGCACATGCAAGTTATAGAATACTGTCAGTTGAGTGTGTAATTCAATATAATAAT